>NW_026555343.1:22211825-22329895 GCF_029017545.1 Prosopis cineraria | reverse complement strand
TTTTCTTAGAAATCTTGAAAAGAAATTTTCAAGTGTTTGTAAAACTTGTTGGATTGTAGCAAGGTTGTTAGTAAATCAGACAAGTTTAGTCTTGAGAATTGTACTATGGTGACAACCACCCATTGAAGCTTGTGATCTTAGTTGAAAATTTCACAGTGTGATCTTGAGGACTAGACATAGGCTAAGTTTGTAGCTGAACTAGTATAAATCTCATGTGTCTTATTTTTTCCTTTACTCTTTGTTCTTCTCTCTATTTAAGTGTTAAGAAATTTTTAAGTGTCACCCAATTCACCCTTTAGTGCCAGTATATCTTAACACTTATATGGAAAGAGGAAGAAGTAGAAGTGGTTTGGGTCAAGATAAGCCCTTCACAATAGTTACAGACTTCATAGATGCTAGGTACTATGACGCCAATGTGGGCCTTTTTACTTTTTAAAGGGTAGATCAGCAAGGGGCCTTAAGCAAAGTTTCTTCATCTCACTCAGTGTCACACTCGGAAATGCGACGCAAACGGCGGGAGAGCAGAGGTTCCGACCTTCGGAAGGAAGACCAGAGAAATGGGAGTCGCCACCAAGATTTTGAGGAAAATCTCGAAAAAACATTTAAAGATGGATAAGGATGATCTACGAAATCAGAGAATAGGTTCGAGAGTCGATTGAGTGTGGAGAAGGTGTTAGGTAACCCACAACACCTGTTCGTGAGAACGATTACCTAAAGTTTGTTGTGCTATGTTAATATGATTTTAAAATTATTTTAATTATTCTTTCTATATTCATGTGTTTGACATAAAAATGATAAGAATTAAGTGAGAAATATTTACTTATTTACGGGGAGAACTTGACTCATAATTTGGCTCTGAGGCCTACGTACCTTGTGATAGGGATCAAAGTCCATGTAGTTCGGGATTAAAATTTTGTTGGTGAAAATACTTTTTTTTTTGAAGAGAAATTAATTAGAAATAATTCATCATTTTGCAAATAAAATAATTTCTGAAATTTTTGATATGTGTGTTTTAAATTGCAAAAAGTAATTTAATTTCAATTATTTTCTCAATTTTTGAATTTTTGGAAAAGAAAAGGATTTAAAATTATTTTTTTATATTTTATAATTAAAAATTTAATCGCAGTTCCTATAGAGCCTTATTGGCTCATACGATAATGCAATCATTCTGAATATTTGCGGAGATTTCAAAATCTCTCACAATAAAAGAATTAAATTTATTTATATGTTAATAATAATTTATTCAAGCATGCATATATATGTTTTTAGAGAATTTTAATCATCATACCTGTAAAGCCTTATTGACTTTTACAGTAATATGATTATCCTAAATATCTATGGAGATTCAAAATCCTCACACGATAAAGGAATTAAATTTAAATACATATTTTAATTTAATTAATTTAATATATAATTTATATATATTAAAAAATTAGTCGCTATATTTGTAAAGTCTTATTGATTCATGCGATAATATGATTATCTTAAAAGTCTATGGAGATTCAAATCTCACATGACTAAAAGATATAATTGGTAAATATGATTGCATTAATTTGATTAATTAATTTTCTAAATTGTGTATTATATGATTATTTACAAAAGTCATTTATTTATTATAAGAAATTGAGAATCATTGTATCTGTGAGGACTTATTATCCTGCACAATAATATGATTAATTTAAGTCCCTATGAAGATTCTTGAAATCTTACATGGAACTTAAATGGATTATTTAGATTATAAAAAGATAGTTAGTTTTAATGGTTGGTCATTGAAAACTATTGATTATACGTATAAATTAAATCTCTATACCTGCGAAATCTTATTGATTTACACAGTATGAGATCGCTTTAAATGTCTGTGGAAATTTTTAAAATCTCACACGACAAGTAAATGATTAGAAATAAATTTTCTCTTATTCATTTCATGTTTTTTCAATTGGGTAAGAATCAAATTCTCTCCCCTCCATCTTTTATAAAATAGGCTCATCATAATAATTGAAATCGTACATGTGATCATCATAGAAAGTGCCATACGATATGAGTGTAACAATATTATTGACAAGTAAAGGACCTTAGGACTGATGGAAATGAAAAAAACATGCCCATACATATTAATATGCTGCTTCATGCTAAAAACACATTTAAAGACCTTGCTTAATAATTTCACTAATTCTTTCATTATCTAAAATCAAATCAAGCTTAGTTATGATAGCAAGCAAAAATTATTATTTGCAATCTCTTTATCCTTCTTTTTTTCACACTCTCTTTTCTATTAAAAAAAATGATAGTTACGTTGATTTTCATTTGGGAACTAAAAAAAATGTGGGACAAATATTTAAACATAAAAAATAAATCAAATTCAAATGTGCATTTCGAACTCAGAAGCAAGAAAGCAAGGCAAATCATATGCAATAATAAACCAGCAGTGATTATTAAGAGAAAGAAGAAAAAATTGACTATATCGAATGACGTATTCTCCTCCTTTCTTCGTTTCTTCTTTCTCTCAGCCTTTGCTTCTTCTTTTCTGTGTTTTCGTCATCTCTTTCTCGTTCAGTTTTGAATTCTCCTTCACGTTTCAGTCTCTTTTTTTTTGCCAGAACAACTCCTCCTTTCTCAGTTTGTTTTAGAAGACACTTACTCTCGTGGCTTCTCTTTCTCCTCTCTTCTCAGTTTCTCTCCTTTTCTCCAGTTAGAACAGCCTCTGTTTCACGTTCAACTCTCTCTCCTTCAGCTCTCTCTCGGTTTCTCTCCTTTTCTCCAGCCAAAACCAGATCCTCCTTTTATGTTTCACGTTTAGCTCTCTTCGTCCTTATCTTTTTCTGTTCTGACGTTTCCCTGTATGGCTGTGTTTCTACATTTCCATCCGTCTCATACTCTGTTTTTCTTTCTGCAACAAGCCTCTCTCCCTCCCTCTCTGTCTCTCTTTCTTCTTTTTTTTTTCTGCTCTGTTTTTTTAGTTTTTTTGTTGGTTTCTTGTGTTCTCTCTCTTGCTTGGTCTTCTGTTGTTTGTCCTCCTCTTTTCCTTTCCTCCTCCTCCTTCCCAGTCTCTTTTCCTTCCTGCGTCTCTAGCTCTCTTCTCTTGTTCAGTTTTTCTTTCCTCCATCTCTTCCTTCTTTCTCTATTTTTTCTTCTGTTTTTTCATTTGTCCCCTCTCCGATTTTCTATCCTTTTTTGTTTGTCTGGCTCTCCTGCTCTTCTCAGTCCCATTTTATCTGTTTTAAAACAGAAGTAGGGAGAGTTGCGTGTGAAGAGTTTACGTGCTGTGTGTGTGTTTCGTGTGTGCATGCTGCTGCGCATGCATCTTTGTTTTGTTTTTGCTCCTTCTACTAGCCAAAAGCGTGTGTACATGTTCTCTCATTTTTCTCTTCTACCGTGCATGTCTTCTTCATCTCTTTTGGGCTGTGGCTGTGTTTTATCTCTAGAAGCTTTTCCCTTTTTCTTTATGTTCTATGCATTTTCTTCTCCTGCGTAGGTGCTACTCTGTGTGTTATTTCTGACTGTGTGTACTTCTTTTTTTTATTCTGTTGTGTCTCCACTGATCTTGCCATGAAAAATGAAAAGCAATTTAGGGTGGGTGATATATCATTTCACCCGTCCTTTTGTTTTTATGGTTATTTTATTTTTTTATATTTCTTCTTTTGTTAACCTAATTTTTTAAAGTTAATTTAAAAAAGTTAACTTTTAAAAGTTAATTCCTAATATTTTGAATGGTTAGGATAATTTGAGAGAGATTTTAAAATATTTAAAAAATATTTTTGATTTTGTTAAATTATTATATTTTTTTAAAATATAATCCTAAAAAAGGATTAAATTTTATTTTTGTATTTTTTTGGTTATTTATTATTATTTTTACTAAATGAAAAAAAATACCCGAACAAAATATAGTATTTACACTCGGTAACACATACTATTATACCTCTAACATCACGGAGGTATAAACCTATCATAGAATTGATGGATGACTGAATTAGAACATAAAAAGGCCATTGTAGATATGACCATTCAAAAACTATGGTTGCAAACCATGCAAGAGTGACTGGAAGGTTATCAGCCGAAAACACTAGGGACTGAAGTCATTTATGAAGATGGATCTTAAGGAATAGCATAACTGCATGAGCTAGACCTTACATCTCTAAAATTTAAAAATGTAGCCTCAGATGTATAAGACCTACTTGAAGAAGTAAACCTTGGATCCCAAAAGGAACTAAGGATTACTTATATTAGCTCATTACTAGCTCAAGAATAGAAAAATGCCTCAAGATAGGTGTTATAGGAATTCAAAGATTACTTCATATGGGGCTATGATGAAATGCCAAGGCTAGCAAGACAGCTTGTTGAACACAAGCTCCCTATAAAGCTGAATTACCAACCCCATTAGCGGCCTGCTCGTAGGATGTTCATTGAGGTAGAGTTATAGGTAAAGGAAGAGATCAAATGCTTCTTACAGGCCACGTAACATCTCAAATTTCTAATCCTACATTAATGACTAATGAGTAGATCAATTAGTGATTTAATGTGGGGTTAGAATTTTGAGTGGTGAAGTGTTATTGTGAATCATTGGGGTGTTATATGAACAAATACGAGTGAAAGAGTAGGGTCCTGAAATAGAGTGTGTGAGCATAGTGAGGATTTCTCTCACTGTGTCATGTGCCATAACAAGAGATAGATGCACCACGGCATATAGTGCAAAACTTTAGTTAATAGGGATGTGGCTAGCTTGTGAAAGAGAAGGGAAGAATGTGAGAGAGAAGTTATGGGGTGGAGAAGAGTAAGGGATGTGCTAGGGCAAATAAAATCAAGAGCAAGGATGATGTTTCTGACCTGTTACTTATTGAGTAAGTCTCGTACTAACTTAACTTCGATTCTACTTTATTTTTTCTTAGTTTTAACTAGTGAGAAATTGAATTTGAGAGTTTTAAGGGATTGATTTCTTACCCTATAGTAATAGAAAGGTTCTTTAGACCTAAAGTAGTACTTTGTGACTAGTTTGAGTCAGAATGATAAAGCTTTCAAGCTATAGGCAAGATTTTCCCCAATCTAGAGAGAGAGTAGTGAGAGAAAATTTGGCTAGAAAGGTTAAAGTTGGTAGTGAGGGGTAATCAGTGGTAATACGTGTAATCAAGTGTGAATTGTGGAATTGATAGCAATTAAGTGCTTAATTGTGATAATTGACACTTGTTGTCAATAGTGGAATTGACTTTGAATGCCAATTTTGTATAGATTTTAGTGTGTGATAAGTAGATAAGTGGAAAGAGATTCTAGTAAGGAAGTTACATGGGTAAACCTTTCTATTAGATAGAAGGGTTAATGTAACCATATAGTTTATTATGTTTATTAACTATTATAACTGTGTAGAAGTAAAAAAAAAATGAGAAAATTGATGTTTTATGAGTTTTATGCATGATTTGTTATTGAAAATGGGTTTAGCATGAACATTGGTTTGTGAAATGAAACCTAAAAGGTTATTGATTTCAGTTGATATATACACATACACACGTTATGACATTATATGCTATAGAAATGTAAAGAAAAGCAGTGAAATTATGAAAGAGCATGATTATAAGGGGTGGGAGTACACCCAGGATATATAGGATGCATGTGTGTGGAGAAGTGAGTGAGAAAATTCATATGGTCGGGTTGGCACCATGAAACATTCGGTGTAGCATTATACAGGCTGTTACCATAGATAATTTGGTACAGCATACTATAGAACTATTACTATAAGACATTCGAGTAGTCTGGCAACTCCCTAGTGCCCGTTAGGATGCAGTTAGGAGTCAACGATGCCTCTATTACAAGTGTGTGAAGAGGGAAATTATAATCCATAGGTGGGTTAGATTACTTTTGGCCGGGTATTTCTACCACTAAAAGTGCACTTAGGTCAACAAGTGGTTGACCCAGTAGAGCCTAAAATTTTGTGTCGGGGAGCTTTGAAGGATTAGTGGATAGATGATCATGCTAAGATGTATTTATACGCGAAAATGAGGATTTAGCTATGATATACTATGCATATATGCTATAATATGGTTCTTATTATTTTAACATGGTTATTTGCGGAAATAGACATTAAATGAACTATATTGGTTACTGAGATTGTTATCTTACCCATGGTTATTCACATTATCAGGTTCCAGCATTAGTGGGTCGAAAGGAAAGGACATAGGTTGAGTTGGCAACTCTTACCTAAGTCTTTATGAGAATTGGTATAATGACTTTATAGATTGTTACCTAAGAATGTGTATAAGTTGCTATATGATTCAGTACATGTGCTTAAAGCTTGTATTTGTGGTATGTTTGATGATTTTGAGTTCTCTAGCCCTTGTACATGTGTGGGTAGTGAAATGATTGAATGGCCTAGTGGATGAATGTGTATATATGTGAATATGAGGTGTACTTGAAGTGTGTGTAAAGATTTGACCTTGTATAAGATTGAGAATGAAAAATGTGATTTTGGCCCAATGTGTGATATAGGTGGTTTACAAGCCAAATGTGTATGTGTGTTATATTGTACATGTGTATGGTCAATCAGGTGTGTATTGTCCATTTAGATGTGGTCAAGGACTAAAAAGTGACTAATAACTTTTGGTTTTGAATTGAGACACTTGAATGACAAGATTTTAGCAGAAAATAATCAAAATACACTTGGGTATCCAATTTTTGATAAAAATGTTGGATTGAAATAAAACTAATGTCATTAGTTAGATTTAGAAACAAGCTTCATATGGGTGCTTGAACCATTTCAATTGGACCTTGGATGTGAAAATGGCGCACATCTGAAGTTCATCTCAGAAACTGCAGAAATGATAGCAATTTCATGTGTGTGTGTTGCGGTGCATGTACCTATATGCCATAGTGCACGGCACAGAGAGAATGGTTATGGTCTTTGTGCCATATGTCTTGGCACATGTGGCATAAATTGGGTTGCATGGTGCCAAATTTAACTTTGGTTGTTTGTATTGCACTTGTTTTTTTGGACTAGGGTGCACGTATATTTAGTGCTTTTACTGTGTATGGGGTTTTATAACCCGAATGATTTATAAAATAATTTCTAGAAATATTTTTTTAAGATCCCAAGGTTTTCAAAATTTTCAAAGCTTTGAAATTAAATAACTTTAAATTGATTAGTATTGATTGTAGTAGAGCATATGGTAATGTTAGTAAGGGCATTATAGGCTAGCTTTGTATGGCCTTACAAGTATGCTCAATAGCTCTCGAATATAGTTCTAGTGATCAAGAAGAATGGAAAACTATGGATTTTTGTAGATTTTTAAAACATAAATACGATCACACCTAAAGACGTGTATGCAATGCCTATTGTAAATGGGTAATAGATGCTGGGATTGAGATTGCATTATTATCATTTATGGACTATTTTTTAGGGTATAATCAAATATTTATTGTGAAAGAAGACATTCACAAAACTATTTTTAGATGCTTGGGCTCTATTAGAATATTCGAATAGATGGTCATGCTATTCCTGGATTGCCGGGGCTACCTATCAATATGTCATCTTTCATGATATGATAGGAAAATATCTAGAAGTGTACATAGGTCATATTGAATATTTGAGGACAAGCTTCTTTCAAATGAAGGAAGTAGGCTTTAAATTAAATCGACTTAAATGTACATTTAGTGTGATCGTAGGTAACTTCCTTGGATTCTTAGTCTACAAAAGAGGAATTGAAGTAGACAAGAATAAAGCACGGGCTATCTTAGAAGCAAAGGCAACAAGTAACGAAAAAGATCTACAAAGATTCTTAGGCCAAATTAATTATCTCACGCATTTCATTCCAAATCTAGTGGGTAAAATGAAAGAGTTCTCCAAGCTTTTGAAACTTAAGAATGCAGAGGAATTCACCTAGATCGAACATAATTAGGCAGCCTTTTAAAAGCTAAAAAACATTTGATGAAGCCCTTGGTCTTAGCAGCCCTAAGGGAGAATATACAATTCATTTTGTATTTAGCTTCCATCACCACATCCATAGGTTATATATTAGCCTAAACTGTTGATGGAGGACGTGAGTAGGTGGTTTATTATTTAAGTAGGTGTTTAACTCCCATAGAGACCATATATTTGCTTGTGGAGATATCATGTTTAGCACTAAATTATACTTGTACCAAATTAAGGCATTATATAATAAACACAATTATGTATGTGGTTTTACATTTTGACTTAATTAAATATATGCTTAATTGGCCAATTATGACAAGCCGTATAGGGAAATGGAGCCTGACCCTGACTGAATTTTTATTAATATTTCTGTCTCAAAAGTCAGTAAAGGGCCAAGCATTAGTAGATTTCTTGGCTCATTGTAAAACCCCTAATTCTTAAACACATAATTAGAACATACTTAACCTTAAGGTAGATCTACCATGATATTTATAACTAATTTAATAATAAAAGATATCATAGAAAGAAAAGGATCAACCTTAGCTATATCAAAACTAAAAAAGACTAGGTTAGAAAACCCTGTAGAGATGAGGTCCCATAAATTATTAAATCACAAAATTGAGTTTAAAAGTCATTGCGCCATTAGAAATTAGAGTAGAAAGTGTTTGGAAAGTATGAAAAATAATTAGAGTTGAAAACAAGTTAAAATGAGGTAAAAATGATCATTTTTGCTTAACATGGGTACTTGACTGTGGCTAGAGAACATTAAGCCACGGCTAACACTTCCAGTGAAGTTTTAGTTATAGCCAGTTCACTCTTGGCTATGGCCAAATGGTCTTAAAAAGTCCTTTGGCTATAGTCAAAAATCTATAGCCGCTGCCAAAGATATGATAGCAATTGTGATTGATTGCTCCCCAACTATAAACTTTCGACACACATAAATTTTGACTTGGACCTCCAATTGAGGTGATTCAAGTGCCCACATATCAACAATTTCATAATCTAGCTAATAATTTTAGTTTCATGTCAATCTAACATTAGATGAAGAATTTAGACATCCAAAACTATAATTTCACATTTTTACCACTAAACCATCAGCCAAGTGTCTAAATCTCAAACCATAAACCATTAACCCACACAAGTGCTTGAACCATACTCAGTAAGTCCTAATACACTTGTCTAAATAGTCATAATCATCAAGCAATGCTTAATACAAGAGTTGACGACCCAACCACTATAAAGCACATAACAAGGGGATGAAAATGTAATCATTTGCATTCAAGCTAAATAATCATCAAAAACATGTAAAACTCATTTAACTAATCAAAATATACTTGTTTAAACTATTTTGGCACACTACCATAGTCGGATTAAGGGTTTTGACCTCATTGCGGCAAAGACAATCTAAAAATGACTAAATTCAATGTTTAAGACTACAAATGCAAGTGGACTTCAAATAAACATAAGTCAATATGAAAGACCCCTAGTTAGCAAATATTGTATTCAAATTACACATAACAGATAAAAAAAAGACATTACAATTAATTACTCAGTCTCTAGCTTCATAGGCCTCCCCTTTACCCTTAGCTTGATCCTCACTTGTAAACATTAAACTACAGGAGTGAAATAAACATCTCAGTAACCAGGTTATTTAATCAAGCATATTAAAGTGTAGCAATCACAACAGTTAAGTATTTAATATCACATAAGGCAAACCAATATTATTCACAAGGTATCATTATAATGTGTTTTGCATGATCAAATACGACTATCTTATACCAATCCTTATATCATCTGACCAAATCCATAGACTATTATCTCGTATAGGTCTAGCCTATGTGATTGGACTAGCTCCGCTCTTCAATTGTGAAGGGTCACCAGGTTAAAGGCTCGCACACTCACTCTCAAAATATGGATTCCCCCTACTTGAATTTTGGGGTGTCATAAGTGCTCGACCCATACCATCCAATTCAGGACCAGTGATACTGAGCATCATGCCCGACCCATGTCGCACTTGTAGGTTATTGGTAATACTAAGCACATATAATAATGAAGTATGCCAACCACTATGCGTAAACTCAGTGGAGGCTGCACCATGTGGATTTTCCATCATAATTCCTTTACCATGCTAGGGTGAACTCTCATCTATTATGATCATGCAAGTTTAATCAACGAATGTGAATATAATCTCATGTTTATCATAGTAATTCATCATCACCATAATTTTTAGAACTTGCATATTTATTACAGTTTACACCACATTATAGTTTACAATAGCTCGTTATATAATCAACTCATAGCCAATCCAATCCCATAATTCATATCTCAAATACTGAATAACATTCATATAAAAATAATCATCAAGTATTTCATCATAGATATGCATGCTTACCACATCTTTTCCAACATCATCAATTATGACCACTCATCTTGTTAACACATTCATCTTATAGGCAATCTAGGCTTAACATCTATATAAATATAATCACTAAACACTTCATCACAATAAGTTATGTTTCATATTTGGATAATTCAAAATCAACATATTTATCCATAAGCTCATTTCAAGCCATACATAATAATGCTTAAAGTGTAAATGCAAACACAATGATATACGATACTTAAATTCTCGGTTACCTCAACTCTTGGTTTACTAACCAAGAGTACCTGTGAATATTAAATGAAGCCTCCAATAAGTTCAATAGCACCAATAATATTCAATCTACAATCAAACACATCAATATTCATTAATGACTAATTATCTTTAATTAACTTAATTAAAGCCTAAACCCAAAAATCCCATTATGGTCATCTACCCACAACCAAATCCATTTTTAGGTTCCATTAGTTCACTTAGACTCCCATTAGTCTAATCAACACCATTAATAACTCATAACCTTCTTAGCTCAACTAATTACTTCAAACCTCACTTTGAAATTCTAAAACTTCATTAGCATCATAACCCAAATGTTAGACACTTAAATAAATATCCATTAATCCCATTAAAGTTAGAATTCTAAGCAAAATCACAACCCATTTTTAGATTCCTAAAGAACTCCCCAAAAACAATGATGAAAATACACAAAAGAGAAAGAGAAGATGTTGTAGGTACTTACCCAAGTGATTAGAAGCTCCAAATAGACTCAATTGGATGCCCACAATAAACCCTAGCAGAGCTCTCCTCATTAACCTTTGGACTTCCACTTAACTCCCTATTTTTTAAGTTGAAATGCAGATCTAGAATCCTAAAAATTGAGTTTTGGCTATGGCTAAGAGACTTTTACCTCTAGCTAAAGGCCAAAAATTAATGTTTCGAACATAGTCTATCTAATTGGGCCTAAATGTGGCCTAATACTACCTAGGGTCCAATTTTAAGCACTAATTAGGGTCCAATAGACCCATTAGCCATCTGTACATTATCTTTTATTCCAAGTTAACTCTCAATTTTCTAATTTGTCCTTAATAACCCAATTAACCTTAAGTTAAATTTTCAAAGATGTTACACTCGTCATCCTTTAACCGAGCTACCCGAAGATGAAAAAGAATTACCTAGCTTCTCAGTAAATCCTAAACCTTAGGTGCTTAAATTCAATAGGTCTAGCATAAAACAAGCATCTGGGGTTGGGGTGGTAATAACATCTTTTACAAGCATAAAAACTATATTATCTCTTCAATTAGACTTTGGGTGTACTAACAACCAAGCTGAATATGCGCAGGGCTCGAAATCCTTTAGGAATTGAAAGCCCTTGAGGTAATCATAGAAGGAGACTCCCCACTTGTTATTAAAAAATTAACTGGTAAATATAAGTATACGAGCTCAGCTCTAGTAATGTACTACGTAGGGGCCTCCCAGATATTGAAAGATTTTGAGGAAGTAATACTAGTACATATTCCTCGGGCCCTGAATTAGGAGGCCGATGTGCTAGCACATTGATATATATATATATGTTGTGGCTTGATGTATGTATGTTGTTGGTTTAACTTAGAATGCATTATTTAGACCTTGAGACACCCTGAAGCTTGGTCTGTGCTAGAGTTTGGGCATTGGAAGAGTTAGGATCAAGAGAGGTTTTGAACCCAAAAATTAAGGATATTTAGCAAGCAGGGTTTCCATTAAGGCAACAATATGTAATGTCCTCATTGAAATTACCATACAACCCTCTTCTTAACTACTCATATATCCAAAATCATTTATTTTAAAAACCTTGGGATCCCAAAATCAAATATTTCCAAAATCATATAATAATATATTTAAGTTGTAAAATAATACATAGGGAAGTATCTCTAAATCCATAAGAAAACATGTACATTTTAACATTATCAAGTCAATTCTAAGACAATGCACAACGGCTCCACATGCGCTGTGGCATGTAGCACAGAGACCACAATGTGACTCTTTATGTCATGCACCATGATTTATGAATACATGTGCCACGGCACACACACCTAAATTTGCTGTCATTTTGTAGATTCTGGTGTAAACTTTAGATGTGCGCCATTTCTGCATTCAATGTCTAATTGGGGTGATTCAAGTACCTACATGAAGCTTATTTCATGATCTAACTAATGACATTAGTTTCATTTCAATTTGATATTTCTTTTAAAAGTTAGACATCCAAGTGCATTTTGATCATTTTATGTCAAAATTAGCCACTTGAGCATCTCATTTTGAAACCATACGTCATTAGCCACTTTTTGAGCCTTGACCATGTCCAAATGGACAATCCACACTTGATTGATCATTCATATATACAATATAACACACGTATACACAATTGGCTTGTAAATTGTCCATGTCACACATCGGGCTAAATCACATTTCTTCTTTGCAATCTTATACAAAGCCATATATCTATATACATATCGAGTGCACTGCATATCCACACATGTTCACATTCATCCATTAGCCTACCTAATCACCATTCACACATATATAAAGGGGCTAGGGAACTCAAAATCACTAAAGTGCAATGTTCACAACATTATGCACATGTCTTAAATCCTAAGGCAACTTATACACATTCTTAACTAACAACAAACAAGTTTATTACACCAAATCCTTATAAAGGCTTTAATGAGAGATCTCAACTCATTCAATGTCTTTCCCTTTTGAAACACTAGTGCCAGAACCTGAAAAATATAAATAACAAGGGTGAGATAAAAATCTTAGTAACCAATATAGTTCGTTAAATGTGTATTATCATAAATAACCATGCCAAAGTAATAAAACTAAGGTAATATCAAATATATATCAAAGTATGAAGAAATTTCATCTTTTCAAAATAATTCCCATAAATACACACTAGCATGATCATCTAACCCCCGAACATTCAATGCTCCTTGACATGAAACCATAAGCTCTACTGGATCAGTCACTCATTGACCTAAGCATACTTTTAATGGTAGAAACACTCGACCAAAGGTAATCTAACCCACCTACGGACTATAATTTTCCTTTTCACACACATTTGTGACAGAGGCATCTGACTCCTAACTACAGCTTAATAGGTACTAGGGAGTTGCTAGATTGCCTGAATGTCCCATGGTAACAATCCCATAGTATGCTGTATTGGATTATTCATGGTAACAACCCATATAATGCTACACTGGATGTCTCATGGTGCTAGCCTGATCATATGAATTTTCTACTCACATCTCCACACACACATATCTCCACATATCTTGGGTGAACTCCTACCTTCTATGATCATGCCCTTTGTCACAATTCATTGCTCTTTCACTCTTTCACATTTGCACACTATATACTTTTATTCATAACATATATATATATATATATACTCATTCATTCAAAACTAAAAATTCTCAAACTTTCTTTTCATAAATCCATTTCATGCTAAACTTGTTTTCAGTACCAAATCATGTATAAAAACTAACTAAACCACAATTATACAAATACTTTTATACAGTTATAATAGTTAATAAATATAATAAACTATATGGTTACCTCAACTCTTCTGTTCAATAGAAAGGATTACTTGTGATCCATAACCCTATTCGAGTTTCTTTCACTATTTAACTTGTCACATGCTAGAATTTACACAAACTTAGCAAACCAAAGTCAACCTTACTATTGATAAAAGTGTCAATTATTGCAATTAGGTGCCTAATCACTATCAATTCCACAATTCATACTTAGTTACGCGTATCACAATTGATTACTCCTTACTACAAGCTTAGACCTTTACCTAACCAAATTTCTCTCACTACTCTCTCTAGATTAGGGCAAACCGTGCCAATAGCTCTAAAGCTTTATCGTTCCAATTCAAACCAGTCATTAAGTACTAGTTTATTTTTGAAGAACCTTTCTATTACTATAGAATAAGAAATCAACTCCTTAAAACTTCTGAATTCAATTTCTCACTAGTTAAAACTAAAAGAAAACAAGGTAGAATTGGAGGTTAAGGTAGTACGAGACTTACTCGATAAGTAACATGTCAAAAATGTTGCTTTTACTCCTGAAAACTAATGCCCTAGCATATTTTCTTCTCTCCTTCACACCTGACTCTCTTTTCTTTGCTTCTTCTTTTATTTTAATGAGTTGGACATGTTCTTACTTATTTGAGTTTTACACCATGCACCGTGGTGCATCCATCCTCTGCCACGACAAGTGGCATAGTGAGAAAAATCCTCACTCTACTCACACGCTCTGCTTCAAGATCTCATTCTTTTGCTCATATTTGTTCACATAGCACCCCAAATAGTCAATACAATACTTCACAATTTAGAACCCTAATCCCACATTAAATTACTGATTCAATTATGTAATCAATCATTAACACAAAATTAGAAATTTAAATGTTACATAATGCATCTAGATAAATTTATCCCAAAATTTTTTAAGTAAGAAATGTTCTAAAATACCTTTTCATTAATTTTAATTCTCACTAAAATTCTTGGATTATTACATAACTAGTCCTTTTGCAACTATGCTTGCTCTTTAAATCCTTGTGCCTAAGTAATACCATTGTTATTGTCTTTTATAAAATTTATTTTTGAACCTTTTCAATCCAAAATAATTCAAAAAAGTAGTGTAGCTAATTCTAAACTTCAATATTTTTCAAACATTTCATAGATGTTCCAAAGATTAATATTTTAATAGCAAATTGGATCTTTGAATTATCAATAAAAATACTCTTTTTGAACTTTTCTATTTATAATTCCAGCTTTCTTTATGGAGAATAATTGCCTTTCATAAAATTTAATTATCAATAATACAATTATCACATTTATGTCCACCATTCACCAAGCATTTTATCAAACATCTTATAAGCAATAATGTTCAAATTTTAGTACTAAGTTCTTCAAATCCCATCCCACAATTTCTCCAACAATTCTACAACATCAATACATAATACTTTTCCAATCAAATTTCACTACTACAAAATAAGTCTATGGGAGCACTTATTTTTAGCTTATGGGAATACTTTTGAAGTGTTCTTGTAGCTAATGCTCCCATATATATAGGAGTGCTTATAAAGAGCTCTCATAAAAGAGGCCTACAGGAGTACTTTTTATAAAAAGTGCTCTTGTAGGCTCTGAAATTTTAAATTTTTAAAAATCCCTTTTAACTTTACAGGAGCACTTTTAAGGAAAGTGCTCAAGTATGTGTGGCATACAGGAGTGCTTTTCTTAAAAGCGCTTTTGTGTGCCCAATATATAGGAGCATTTTCTAGGAAAGCGCTCCCTTATGCTATTATTTTTTAAAAAATTTGATTTTTTTTATTTTCTTCTACAATTCATTTACAAATAACTAATCCAAAACATCATCAAAAATAAATCTGGTAAACATTATAATTTAACATTGGAAGTTGTATACAACTAAAGAAATTAAAATTAAAACAACTACATTAATTTTCTAACTTATTTAATCTAGTCCAACAAATAAAACATTTGGTATTTCTTTAACATTAGAAGTTACTTATTACAAACAATCAATTATATATTTTGATCACTCCTCAATCACGTCTTTTTACTTGATGTTAAAATGTAAGAACCTTGCTATTGCATAATGCTACAAAAGAAATGAAAATAACATATAATTAATTATATGTTATATGTAAAACATTAATTTAGTTTTAAAACACTTACATTCTTGAGAATAATCAACTCTTGTGTGATTACTTCTCTCATAAATTTCATTACATAGTAACTACACATTTAGCCTTATATTTGTAGGTACACCTATAAAAAACACAATAAAAGAAGATGTCATTATCCAAACATGTTAGAAACAAAATTTAACTTAATTAACATTTTAGAGATGAAATTAAATTTTATACAACTAAGTCTCCCCTAAAGATAGGACATTCCAATTAATCAACAACAACCAAATTCAAGCTCAAGCCATATTCAACAACAAATCAATCAAAATAATTCCATAAATTTGTAACTTAACATATTCTACATTAATTATTTGAAAGTCAAGAATCATATAAATTCAACACAAAAACACCCTAATTAATCAATAGTCAAATTCAAGTTCGACTATACTCCACATTCATTTTTAAATACAATTACTACCAACTCTTATTTATGTAAAATTAATCCAAATTTATTATTCCAAAATTTATACAGATCTATGATAATCATAAAATTTTAAGAAAATCTAGACTTTCTTGTAAATTTTGATAAAATTTTGATAGAGTTTCTTCTAAAAATAGGAAATCCTAATTAATCAACAAAAAAAAAAAAATTCAAGCTCAAGGAAGAGTCATACTGTAGCATATCCTATACTAAATATCTCAAAATCTAGAATCGAGTCAAGTTCAAGTTTAATATCTGGAAAAAAAAAATAATATCCAAAAAAACTAATATAAATTTAATATCAAGAAAACAAAAATAATCAATCAAATGCCAATAGTTAATATGAGTATAATGAAACAAATAAATATTAACCCACAACCCAATATGAGTACAATCTAAATTGGTTTAGGGATCACATGTTACTCCTTTCCATTTTCATGGATCAGGATCCTCAGGCCTCCAAGGTAACAGGTCATTGTTAGGGCTAATTGCTGTCCTGAAGCTAAGAAGTGCCTCTCCTGCAAATACAAATTAAAATGAAATAAACTAGAATTCACAATCCAAACTCAACTTATCCTACTTTATCCTATTTAAGTTGCCCAAAGGAATGCATGTACGATCAATCTGACCTTGACCCTGTATCACCATTTATGTCACGCCTTAAAATTTAGGCATGATCAACACAGAATAAGCACAAGAACTTACATCCCTTAACCCTTAACTTAAGAAATTATTGCTTTTAATTTTAAATGTATTTATAATACATGGCATAATTCTTACATGTACAATTTACATGCTAACAAAAGTTATGAATTTTCTATAGAAATTTCAATATAACCTCCCCTAAAATAGGATTTCTCAAGATTTTACAATAGCAATTTCAGACCGCTACAAAGAGCTTTGGCCTACTAATAGATAGATAATAACAGTTAATCAAGATGAGGATTCTAATTATAGCATGTGTGGAGCCTCTAGAATAGAATTTACAAAATATAATATATGAATTCAAGTTTTGAAATAATGGAGATTAACTAATGTAATGCTTCAACTTCAACTTGGCAATGAAACCCCTCAACTGAAGGTACAACACTTGCTACATTATCTAAGACATAAATATTTTTTAGTGAATAACATCCCAGTAATAAATTAAAAGATTCAAGATGAATACATTTAAATAGTTATATACAAATAAAAGAGAAAACAATCAATATATAATATAATCACTGAACTTGGAGATTAAGAGATTTTATAGAGCTTCAAAACACTAAACTGTTAAATTTCCATCAACAAAACAATTTTAACACCTGATCTTGTGACAAAAAATAAATTAAGTAGATAAATAAAAATATTAACATTTGCTAATTAAAATGAATAAAGTGTTTATTCGCAGATCAATTAAAAGCTAACATTTGAGGACTTCAAAGAACAAGTAACAAACATGAACACACAGTCAACGCAACATAAACTACAAAGACAAACGTCGACACACAGTCCATGAGGGTAAATAACTAAATGTAGCTTATGCCATGATAACAAATATGAACACATACTCCAAGAAGGTAAGTAACTAAATGTGGCCTGAGTCATGAAACAAATGTAAACACACAGTTCATGAGGGTAATATTACCAAACGCGGCTCAAAGCTATGAAATCAAACACAGGTACGAGACCCATGAATAACAAACATGAAGATAGAGGTTACAAAAATCAAACTAGCTAGTAATAACCATTGCGTGCCAAGGGCTAATGGAACTATAGTTAGCAACCAGTGTTTTGCATACAGTCTTCTGGAAATCAATTTTCAATCATGCAAAAAAAATAATCATTATCAAGATAAATTTTTCTACTTTCAATATCAAACTTGCATGGACCTTTTAAAAATCTCAATCCTTCTCAAAATAAAGCTTTTCACTAATTCCAAACTTGTCTTTATCAAATAAAAGATGCTTATAACTAATAAAACTTTTTCTTCAACCTTCAAGATATATTTTATAATTAAAATATGCATGGGAATATTACAACTTCAATATTCTTCACCATACAAATTACAACTTCACAAGCTAAAACAACATAGTTAACAAAAATATTCAACACTTGAAATGGTACATCAAATCTATTTTCTTAAAAAATATTTCATTTAAAAAAAATTTATGGGTAAGTTAATTTGGGATGTTATCCACTTACTTGAGACAATTCTAACAATATAATTTACTCCTTAATAATCTTCACAATAAGGTCTATTCTGGAATCATTTCAATATAATGATAATTGAACCTCTAAAATTTTGTAAAACTCTTAATTTTTCCCTCACTTAATTATGTAGTGTATTCCTCCTTTGCTCTCGAACATTAATTTTTTGGTTGTTATTCCAAAGACATTCATTTCCTACCACATTTCTCTATAGCCCTCAAAGTTATAATAATCCATTAACACATAATACACTTTAACTAAACAATGTCCTTACTAAACTCTTTGTTAACATATGAACTCTTTCCATAACACCATAACTTAAAACAATGGTACTTTATTTTAATATCCTTGAAGATTTAAATAAATAAAAAAAATTACAAGTCAAAAATAAATAATTAAATATAACAATTGTCACGCTTTGAAAACAGAGGGTGACTGGCACAAGATGTGAGCTATATTATACATTCCTTAAGCCATAAATTGTGAAATCTTTTTATTTTTCATTTTTTTAAAACAAAATTGAATTTTGTATTGAAAATTATAGCATATTTGATAAAAATCACTATAATAAAAGTTTCAATATTTTTGTAGAAATTTCGATAGAACCTCCTCTGTAAATAAGATCTCTCGAAATTCTACAACATAATATTTTATATAAAATAAAATATCAATCAGGAGCTTAGCTCTTTCCAGTCAACAGATAACATATCAAAATAGAAAACTAGTTATAGGCTATGTGAAGCACCTAACCTTACTTTCAAAACAAAATATATGAGTTCAAATATTGACATTAAAAAGAGATAATGCTAGGCGAAACTCCACCCAGAATAGATATATGCCCTTCAGAGGTCAGCAGTAGGATCAGCGTTAGCTAATGAATTTGAGACTAAAATAAATTTTCAATGAATAGCATTCCAACAATAAACAATTAAATATGTATGAAAAAATAAACAATTACTTGCATAGAGATAACAATTTTCACAAAAAAATATTTATTAAACATTGGCATAAAAAAACTCTATGTAACTTTATATAAATTCTTAATTCTTTAAACTATTGTATCAAATGTCATTATCATGTAATTTTAATAAATAAAATAATTGTATTAAATAATTATAAATATATCACTAATCAAAACCAATGAAAAATAGATCCATCAGATAATTAAAAACTCATAATTATAGAGACTTATCAGAACAAGTAACAAATGTGGACACATAGTTCACCAGTATAAATAACCAAATACAGCTTATGCCATAAAAACAAATGTGGACACACAGTCCACGAAGGTAAGTAACCAAACATAGCTTGAGCTATGAAACAAATATGGACACACAGTCCACAAGAGTAATGTTAACTAAACACGGCTTGAAGTCATGAAATTAAATGCAAGTATGAAAGCCACGAATAACAAATGTGAGTGCGATGCTCACGAAAGTCAAACTAGTTAGTCATAACAATGGCTTGCCAAGGGCTAATAAAATTGCCGCTAGCAACTAGTATTCTATAATAAGTCCGTTTCAAATCCAATTTCAAACATGCAAGAAAATTATCAGTAATAAATAAAGTTTTCATTTTTAAAGTCAAACTCACATGAATTATTCTCTGTATCAATCCAATATTTGATATTATGAAACCTCATAACCAAAATTCAAACTTGTAGTTATTAATCAATTAAACTTTCAAAACTGATAAAGGTAATTTCATAAAATAAAGAAGTTTAATAAAAAAACTATTCAATAAAAACATCATTGTTGTTAAAACAATTTGCATAAAAATGTACTATTTTAGTAAAGGAAATTTTTTTATAAAAAAAAATCAGTATTGGGACGCTATCCACTTACCTACAATATTCATAAGTGTAAAATTTTCCCTTTAAAGGTTCAATCCTCCTTTACTACCCTAATCAAGATTTTCTTTCTCCAAATCTCCTATTCAATAATATAGAATTTTAGTGACCTTTATTCATGTTTACTAAACTCCTTTTCCATAACAACATTATAGTCACTACATTCTTAAGTCAATCCGATATATAACTAAAGTCCTTTAGCCTTTACAATACTTTATATATGTATATATATCCAAAACAAACTACACTTGTCTTTCCAACTCCATGCAAGCACAAGTAGTTAACTTTTAATCGAGGTATGTATATTATATGAGTGCACACCTAACTCTAAAAAAATACTTCTACAACCCACTTTATCAAACACCTTAAGTGCACCCTAAAATGAGTCAACACTATAATTTATAAATTATCAATAGTGCTATTTTCAAAATTCAGTTAACCACCTAACAACTACATAGTTAAAATTCTCCACAAGACTAAGGCCTCGTTTGGTATGATGGAAAAGTTTTTAATAGAATTGGAATTGGAATCAGAGTCAGAATTGGAATCAGAATTGGAATTGAATTGGATTATAAAAGTTTGTTTGGTATGAGTATGGAATCTGATATAATTTTAATAATTATATGTATTTAAAATAATAAAAATACCAAAATACCCCTTGCTAGAAAAAAAGCCCCACCATACCTTTCCTCCCACTACCCACGACCTTGACAGTTTAGCTGCATAGAGAGAGAGATGCCATGGAGAGAGAGAGGGGGGAGAGACGTCGTCGGCGGTGGCTGGTGCCTATGAGCCTCCACAACTCAAGCACCTTTGCTATCCCGCATGTAGATGAGCGATGCCCAGACTTGGGTGAGCGTCGCCATGAACAGACGATGACACCTGCCTCAACTACTTAGGCCCTGTCCATGGCTGCAAGTCCCTGCAAGCTACCTTCGCCTCCATCACTAGAGTTGGGTGCTTCAAGGTTATGGTTTATGATAATGCAGTGATTAAGATACGTGGACCGAACGTGTTGACAAACTTCATGACCCCTCTACCGAGAGAAAAGCCCGATGAAGCAGAGGTGGTGGTGAAGACGAAAATGAATGTGGTGGTGAAGTCAGAAGTGTCCGACTCCGGCTATGATTCTGATGATAAATCACACCGTCTACCATCTCCCATGTCAGTTCTGCAATTCAAAAGCAATTGCAGTGAAGAGACCAAGCTGCAGAGGGCACGAGAATCAGAGAAAGAAAGCAAGGCGGAGGCGACCGAAGTTGAAGATGTATTCCGGGAGCGTGAAGGCGAATTGAGAGAAGGAGGAATACTCGTTACTGTTCGAAGAAACTCCACCGTTTTTGAGGGAGACAACACTGATGTTAGTAGAGGAAGATTTTAGAGCGAACAAAACAAGAAAAAAAAAGCAGAGATAAGATGGAGGGCATGGTGGTCTGAAAAGATTAATTCCATGGAATCTGACCTATTCCATCTTCATTATGATGGAATCCAATTCAGGGAAATTTCCTTGAATATGGATTCCCAAGAATCACAATTCAAATGTACCAAACTTGTCTTCCTCAGGATTCCGTTTCCATTCTTGATTCTTTCTGGATGATTCTTGCATACCAAACATGGCCTAAGATGACTTAAATAGAGCCCATACCAAATGCATCATCACAATAATTGGTAAAATTTATAAATTTCATAATTAAATAAAACTCCTTTTAATAGACATTTTTGTCCAATGCCTATCACACATTAATTCTTAAATTCAAATCAATCATTTTCCTCCCTGATTCTAACTCCAAAAATTTTACAAAATAGATATTTGAACCAATCAACCTTCCCAAATTCCATAAAAGATAAGTGTCTTCCAATAATAATTTATTTAATCAGCAATAATCATTATATATAAGAATCAAGCCATTATAATAACAACACACTCTCTCTTTAACATTCTACCAAGCACTTTGTGAGCATTTGAACTTCAACTATGACCAAGCTTCTTCCTATTCAATTCCATTTCCTAAAATTTCTAACATAGACATGTAATTAATCAGCTTTCACGATTCCAGTTAATCAATAAATAATCATTCTTAATTCAAGAAAAATTAAATCCTCATTCTCCATATTACTCATGACAGCAAAGAAAGGAAGGAGAGATTTCACAGTCCCAATACACAATTACTCGTGTAATAATAGAGAAGTGAAGGAATAGATTACCTTAGCTCAGATCATCCATAACATGAAAAGGAATAAATAGAAAAGGGGCGACGGAATAGGGGAGAAGAAGACAGCTATAACTTAACCTCCAGCTCAAGAATCAGACCTCTACAAATCTTAGACTAGCTCCTCATGTGCTAATGACTCTCGAACAGAACAAGTGAAGAAGGATGAGGATCCGACAGCACCCATCGAGAAACATGGAGAATAGAAATGAATGGGAACTAAGAACTCCTTACCTAAACCATAGTGCTCTATCACACGGCCAGCAACGTAAAAGGCGGGTAGAGAAGATGGAGAAATTGGATGAAGGTTGAGCGCACTCTCTCTCTCTCTCTTGGTCTAGAATTTTCAAATGAGGAAGAAGAGAAATGAAGAAAATGAATGCAGCTCCCCCACAGATCTAGTGCTCTCTGTTTTTTTTAAAAAAAGTCTGATGGGGCAAAATAGTAATTTTAATGAAAACAAAAAGAAAAATAAAACACTTTTCTTACACTGAGAAGGTTCGAACCTTAGACCTGTCTGATAGAAGTCTAACTTAGCTACCACTAAATCAACTCTCCTTCTTGATAATCTTGATCGAAAATTGATATAACTACTATTAAAACACCAACTTATATATATATATATATATATATATTTGCTTATTATTATTTATTATTATTATTTTTCTAGGCTATTACAACAATCTTTATAGATCCCACATCAATTTCCAACACCTATATGCTGCTAGTCCTTAATCTAAGTTACAACATAAAAATGAGTAACTTCTATTCAGAAACTTAGTCAATGATTCATTACCCATGCTTAGTTATTCAATTTATCCTCACACATGTCATCAAACATCTTATATGAGTTCTAAAATCAAATCATACACAAGTATCAAAATTTGTAAATTGCCAACCATGCAACTTTCAAGCACCTACATTTCTTATAAGGTTTCCTAGATTAAATTTCATAACATGATATGACTTTGTATAAGAGAAAAACATGATCCCAAATTTAAATTTTAGTCCTTAATACATTGAATATATATAATTATTCCATTCCAACTCCTCTACATTTTAACAATCACTTTGTGGGCATCAAATATCAGACTATACCATTGTAATGACCTTGAATTTTTAAATTACTAAAAAAATTCTCAATTGATATTTTATTTAAATTAGTTCTATCACAAGTAGAAAATGGTAGTTTGGTGGAACTTATGCTAGTAAATATTTTTGAAGACCAAGAGTTTGATTTCTACCAAGCAAAAATTTGACTTTATTTGGTTTTAAATTATAGGAAAAATTTTGTGCCCATCTTGCAATTTCTTGTAATTTTCCCAATTTCTTAAAGTCTAGATTTTTCTTCTTTCCTTTACAGTTTGAACTCTAGAGTAGTGAAAAATAAGGAGATTTTCACGTGTTCTTGGCCTTCTCCCTTCCTCGCTGTTGGTCTTCATTCTTCTCCTAACCACTACTATCATCCGTCCATACCTTTCTCCACTGTCATCTGTCCACAACTAGAAGCTAGGCAAAACCCCTCTCCCTTACTTCTTGCTGTTAGTCGTTCTTCTTCCCTAATTACCATTGGGCTCGTTTGTTCATCACTGTTGCTACTAGAGTTGCCATCACTGTCATTGTTAGAGTCACCAACATCCACCATTGTAAGGGATTTCATTAAGGTTTGGGACTCTCCTTTTGTTTCCATGTTGCTGTCAATCTGTGCCTCCTTGTCTCTACATCATTGCAATGCTCATGGCTAGCCATGGAAGCTTGAATCTCTCCCTTCACCCATTTTTGATCCTTAGGTGAGTAAATCTCACCTTCTCCTCTCTTTAGTCTAATCCTGTGTATGGATGTGTTGGTGAATAAGGTTCAAATTTTTCATTCCTCTCCTTTATTGGCTGCCATAGGTGTATGGAAAAAATGGTAAACTGAGTTGACTTTAATTCACAAGTTAGTTAATTATTGTTGGTTGCTATTGATTAAGTTGGATAGAGTTTGATCTTTTCCTTAAGCTTGACACTAGCTTGTATGGATATATATATATATATATAATAAAAATAATAATTAGGAAATTTGATGAACTCAAGTGTTGAATAAAAAGGAAGATTAATATTAGTTTGAGGATTAATGCCTATAAGGTATTCGATAAAATGTCTAAATGTGAGTTTGGACATATGATGGCAAGATATGTGTGGTACATATATTGTTGTTGATTAAACAATTATTAGAAGACAATTAATCTCTTTAGTAGATGTTGGGAAGTTTGATTAGTTTAAATTATTGTTATAAGAGAACTTTTAGAAAAGGAAATTAGAGCGAAAGAGGGATAGTATATTTTTGAACATGGATACACTCAAGGTATTTGTAAAAAGGCTTAAGAGAGACTAGATTCTAATTGAGTAGTTAACCATGACTAAATAGTAGAGAGAACTCTTTATGTGTAGATTATGGTCTCAAGACACTCTAAAGTTGTTATAATTAACTACTAGTTGAGTTAACTATGGAAGGAAATTTGTGTGAGATGAGTAAAGGTCATTAATTAATTTTCTATATATAGTTTTATAGGATGTTGAGAAGAGGACCAACTTTTTAGAAGTTCAAAAAGGGAAAACTTTGGATTTTGAGGGCTTGGCAGGTAAGTGGATAGCATCCCAACTGATTTTTCAGTAAATATTTCCTTTACTACAATAGTACATTTTTATGCAAATTGTTTTAGTAATAATGATGTGGTTATCGAATAGTTCGTTTATTAAACTTCTTTATTTTGTGAAATTACCTTTATCAGTTTTGACATTTTAGTTAATGAATAAATATAAGTTTGTACTTTGATTATGAGATTTCATTCTATCGATTATTGGATTGATATAGAGAATAATTCATGCAAGTTTGACTTTAAAAATGAAAACTTTATTTATTACTGATGGTTTTCTCGCATGTTTGAAATTGGATTTGAAAGGGACTTATTACAAAACACTAGTTGCTAGTGGTAGTTTCGTTAGCCTTGGCATGCTATGGTTATGACTAGCTAGTTTGACTTTCGTGAACATCACACTCATGTTTGTTGTTCGTGGTTTAATACCCATGTTTGATTTCATGGCTTTGAGCTATGTTTAGTTAGCATTATCCTTGTGGACTATGTGTCCACATTTGTTTTATGGCTTCGACTGCATTTGGTTACTTACCCTCATGGACTGTGTGCACATTTGTTTCATAGCATAAGCCACATTTAGTTATTTACCCTCGTGGATTGTGTGTCCACATTTATTACTTGTTCTGATAAGTTCCTATAATTATGAGTTTTTAGTTATTTGATGGACCTATTTTTCATTTATTTTGATTAATGACATATTTATAATTATTTAATGCAATTATTTACTTTATTGAAATTACATGATAATGACGTTTGATATGATACTTTAATGAATCAAGAATTTATTTAAATTTACATAAAGTCCTTTTATGATGAAGTTTATTAAATATTTGTTTGTGAAAATTGTTATTTCTAGCACACATAATTATGTTAAACTTTCTTTTTATACATATTTAATTATTTGTTGTTGGGATGCTATTCACTAGAAATTTATTTTGGTCTTAGATTTATTTATTTGAAACTAATCTTATTGCCGACCTTTGAGGGGCATTTAGCTATTCTGAGTGGAATTTTGCCTAGCATTATCTCCCTTTTGATGTAAATATTTGAACTTACGTATTTTATTTTGGAAAGTAAGGTTAGGTGCTCTACATAGTCCATAACTATATTTCTATTTTGATATATGTTGTCTACTGGCTGGAAGGAGCTAAACTCTTGATTGAAACTATATTTTGTGTAAAATATTATGTTATAAGATTTTCAGGAGATCCTATTTATAGGAGGTGTTTTGCCAAAATTTATATGAAAATATTCAATCTTTTATTAGGATGATTTTTTATTAAGTATGTTATAATTTTGGCACAAATTCAATTATGTTTTAAAATAGGAAGATTTCTCAACTTAGGGCTTAAGGGATGTATGATGAGGTTCACATCCCGTGCCAATCACCCTTTATTTTTGAGACATGAAAACCATCAAGTCTCATACTCTTCAAATTTCTTGCTCAACAATTTCTAAACATTACTATACTTCCCAAACTTATGTCTTTATCAATAATCAATTCAAACATAACTAGAAATCTTCCTTTTCTTCCTCTACCGTCTAAAACTAAATATAGAATAGGAATGTCTCCCTAAAATGAAGTCCTTACCTTGCTAATTTTAGTTTTCATCAAACTCGTACCCCTCTCCTAATTCACGAACAGCAATTGAAGAGATAAATAAAAAAATCACCTACCCAACAGCATACAAAAACTATGCGAGAAAAGGATTCTTGTTTCTTTGTTTTTTTTTTGACATACCCAATACCAGATTGTGCTAAAGGAAGGAGGAGAAATAAAGCACTTAGCAACACATTATTGAAGTAACATGAACAAGGAGAAACAGAGGATTTTTGGTGATAGAACAAAGTAAGGGAAGAAGAATTAAATGACAAGAATTGAGTTAGAAGAAGATCAAGCAAATTGAATGTTGATCTATAGCAGTAATGGATAGCTCTCCTCCACAAGTATGTGTTGGTGACAGGAAGAATGAATGAAGATGATTCTCAAATCCTCTTCCTCTTTCTCACTCTCTCCATTACTGTCACAGAAAACAAAATGGGAAAGAATGAAAAAAACAATTTGATGTTCTTATTTATTTATATTTTTAATAGGGCATTATGGTATTATATCTATCCTAAATTATAAGAATATAATCCAATAATATATATAATACATATATTACTATAAATCTTAATACTATTATTATATATTTTTTATATATTTTCTCCTAGGGTTATCACAATTTAATTATGATTATAATCTTATAACGCATGCCATATTCATTATTTATTTTCTATTTATGTACACATGTTCATGTTGGAAATTGTGCCCTAGGGTCAATCATTGTATTATGCACATTCTTATTTAATACATTTAATTTCTCTTTTGTTATCATAACAATTGCATGTTTAGTATGATAACTGTATCCTTGGATAAACTATAGTGATTGTCTTAAATGTTCTTAGTCGGTCATTTAGGAGGGATCATAGATGAAACAAGACTAGTATGAATTTAATTAATTATAGAGATACAAATCAAAGTCATAGGCACTTGAAAGAATACAAGGTGCTGAACCGACCTGCTATATAAAAGCTGCATGGTACTAGTCATAGGCTTATCTCATATGTAACTATATCACTAAGCCTTTCGACCTGAGATCATTATGGATTTCTACATGATGACTATTAAACTTTGACTTTGTGAAAAGTCACCTTTGACCGGGTGATCATAAAGGCTATGATTGAGTTTAATAATATTCATGTAGAGGAATATGAGTAGTCAAGATTGAATTAGTCCGTCATATTAAGTGAGAGATATTACTAGGCCCCTTGATGAGTACGACTGAGAAAATGTATGGCCATGCTACGATGGAAAGGGTTTTTTTCATTGCTACTATTAGTCCACTCAGAGATCGAGAAAGTAACAGTCAGGTAAATGAGAATGATAATTTTATATCTCATACTTGACCAAAATATCATGTGACAAAAGGGATGTGATATGGTTACATGATAAGTTATATCGGATCATCGATTCCCATGTGAATTGGGTAGTTGCAATGTTTTGCTAGAGGCCACTTGTGACTTGTGGGCTAATAGCGTAATTAGCCTACTGCCAATTTCATATGGGCCTACAGGGTCACACACAAGAACAGCCTAACTTGAGCTATAATGTCCAAGTTAATTGAATCTGGAATATGTTTAGATTCAATGAATGTAATATAGGGTGAATGAATTATATACATATATATATATATATTTGAATATTTATTTGATAAATATTTATATATATTTATATGAAATATAAAATTGAAAATATAATTATATATATATATATATTTGAAATATATATGTATATATATATATATTCCTATATATATATATAATATGTATATGTGATATATATTATACTATATTATATTATGTTAGTTATTAAATTTAATCTATCATATAAAATTAAATTTAAAACTAACATAATATAAGAAATTATCATGTTAGTTTTATAATTCGAATTTACAAGATAAATTCAAATTAGATGTGATATCATGGATTAAATTTAGGAGATATATTTAATTATATTTTTGTGGGCCTTTTACGTGGAAGAGAAAAACCCTTATCTATATACTATATATAGATAGGGACGTCCTTTATAAAGGATGAGAGAGTTAGAAAACTTTTGATAGAAAAAACACTTTGAGAGCCATGAAACATCCTAAAGAAAGAAAAAATAATGTTCAAAGAAGAACGGATGCTAGGAGTGTTAGCACACTGTTCGAGTTAGAGAGTTGTTCATGTGGATACTGGTAAAGGGAGCAGATCTACGTTGTCAGCTCTTGAGATCCAAACTCTTGAAGAGAATGTATGCCAAGTTCGAAGAATTAAAAGGTAACTCTTCTATTCACCTTGACTTAAACAAGTTTGTTCAGTCCATATCAGGATAGAGATTTTAAAATTTTAATTTTCCATTATGCCTCCCTATCCAATAGTTCAAGCCTAGCCTATGTATGTGTTAATCAGAGAAAGCATATGTTACAAGAAGAAAATTAGTCTTATTCCTAGTTACAATAATGCAATGATATATGATGGGGGTCATTGCTAAATATTTTTTTACATACATGTGCTAGAACTAGAAAACATGTCCTTGAATAAGAAAAACACTGATCTTAAGACTGTGAAATGAGATTTATACGCACAAAGTGAAAAATTGATGCTCCAACTAAACCATGGCTTTGCACATTAGTTTATGCTGAGAGAATTAAAAGATGAACTTTATTTTAAGGCATTTCTATTACAATGCTCTCACTGACATTTCTATATCTCCACTACTTATATCACTAATCAATTCAAAATCATTTACTTTGAAAACTTTGAGATCCCAAAATAAAATATTTCCAAAATCATAAAATAATATATTTAAGTTGTAAAATAATACACAGCGGAAGCATCTCTAAATTTATAAGAAAACATGTGTGCTACAATTCAATTAAGTAAAATCTTGGATCGTGTGCCATAGATCGTGCCACATGCACCCGACATGTGATACAAAGACCATAGCATGACCATCTATGCTATGCGTCATGGCATGCAGATACATGCATCACTGTGCACACACTTAATTCTGCTGTCATTTTGTAGGTTTTTGGTCTAAACTTTGGAGGTACGCCATTTTCACATCTGATGTTCGATTGGGGTGGTTCAAGGGCTCACACGAAGCTTGTTTCATGATCTAACTAATGACACTAGTTTCATTTTAATTTGATGTCCCATTCAAGAGTTAGACACCTGAGTGCATTTTGATTGTTTTAAGTCAAAATTTGCCATTCAAGCATCTCAATTCAAAACTATAAGTCATTAGCTACTTTTTGGGCCTTAACCATGTCTAAATAGACAATAGACACTTGACTGACCATACATATACATAATATAACATATATACACACAATTGGCTTGTAAACCACCGATATTACACATTGGGCCAAATCACTTTTTCTTTCTTTCCAATCTCATACAAGGCTAAATCTTCATACACACTTCAAGTACATCTCATAATCACACATATACACATTCACCCACTAGCCCACTCAATCATTTCACCATTCACACATATGTAACAGGCTAGAGAGTCCAAAATCACCAAAACACAACATTTACCACATTATGCACATGTTTTGAATCTTAAGGCAACTTATACTCATTCATAACTAACAACATACAAGTTCATTATACTGAAATCATACAAAGGCTTCAATGAGATATATCTCCTCAGCCAAAGTCTTTCCCCTTTGAACCATTAATACCAGAGCTTGAAAAATATAAATAACCATGGGTGATATATATATCTCAGTAACTAATATAGTTTATTCAATGTTTATTAGCATAAAACCATGCAAAAGTAACAAAAACCATAATATAGCATATACATGTATTACATTATAGCTTAAATCATCACTTTTACATATAAATCATTTTCACACACTTTTACACCTTAGCATGATCATCTATCCACTAATCCTCTAAAACTCCCCAACATGAAACTATAGGCTCTATTGGATCAATCACTTACTGATCTGAGCACACTTTCAGTCGTAGAAATACCTGGTTAAAGGTAATCTAACCCACCTGTGGACTATGATTTCCCTCTTCACACACTTGTGATAGAGGCATCATTGAATCCTAATCGAACCTTAACGAGCACTAAGGAGCTACCAGACTGCCTGAATGTCCCATGGTAATAGTCCATAGTATGCTGTACTAGATTATCCATGGTAATCGCTTATATAATGCTACACTAGATGTCCCATGGTGCTAGCCCCACCATATGAATTTTTCACTCATTTCTCCACACACACACACATCTCCACATATCCTAGGTGAACTCCTACCCCCTATGATTATGCTCTTTTCCCAATTCATTGCTCTTTCACATTTGCACTTCATATACTTTTATACCATATATATATATATATTCATTCAAAGCTAAAAATTTCTCAAACTCTCTTTTCTTAATTCCATTTCATGCTAAACTTGTTTGCAATACCAAATTGTGCATAAAAATCAACATAGTTATACAATTACTTCTACATAGTTATAATAGTTAATAAACATAACAAACTATATAGTTACCTCAATCCTTTTGTCCGATAGGAAGGGTCACCCGTGTAATTTTCCTTACTCAAATCTCTCTCTAAATATTTACACATCTCATACTAGAATCTATACAAAATTGGCATCCAAAGTCAATTTCACTATTGACAAAAAGTACCAATTATTACAATTAAACACCTAATCGCTATCAATTCCATAATTCATAGTCGATTACGTATATCATAACTAATTACCCCTTATTACAAGTTTTAACCTTTACCTAGTCAAATTTCTCTCATTACTCTCTCTCTAGATTAGGTCAAATTGTGCTTATAGCTTTCAAAGCTTTATCATTCTGACTCAAACTAGTCACAAAGTACTAGTTTAGTTTCGGAGAACGTTTCTATTACTATAGGCTAAGAAATGAACTCCTTAAAACTTCTAAATTCAATTTCTCACTAGTTAATACTAAAAGAAAATAGGGTAGAATTAGAGGTTAAGGTAGTACAAGAATTACCCAATAAGTAACAATTACAAATATTGCTCTTGCTCTTGAAACTCAATGCCCTAGCATGGCTTGGACTCTTTTCCATACCAGACCTTCCTTTCTCCAATTCTTCTATCATCATGAGTTGGATACGTCCCAATTAATCTAATTTCTATACTATACATCACGGTACTGACTAATGAGACTGAGATTGTTGAGTTCCCTTGCCTTATGCCTAACCATATGTTTAAGGTTGTCCCTATTTAGAGGATTAAGAGAGAGTAGTGGCTCAAAATACATGTGAGGGGTGAGTTTTATCGTTCTTATCCATATTCATATTCCATATATCTACACAGTCATTCATTTAGATATATGGAAATGGGCAAATATAGTCGGGTTGTTCAAGCAAGTCATGTCTTAAAAGCGGACCCTCTAGAATGGCATATTGACTCGCAAGTTCTAATTTATTTTGGAAGATGAGCAGTAAAATTTTTATGCGTTCTTTTAGTTAGTTACACTATTAATAAATTATGTGGTACTTTTTTGTAACTAATTTATCAATTCTATTCATGCTTCTTAAGGGTGATATGATTAAGTGTTTTCTTCTTGGTGATGTTCTTGTCCATACATGGGAGTCTTTGCAAGTCATGAACCTAAAAATTGGTATTAGAGTAGGTGTTTAGTATGTACTTGTGGTACGTAAGAACATTACTGTCCTTGCCAACTTTGTAAGTGAAACCAAGGTCTTCTAGGATCCAAAGTTCCATTAGGTACATTCTCAAATTAGTTTCATGCAAGATAGTGTTCCTTGCTCTCAAGTGAATGAGGTTTGAGATGTTAGAGGGCTTCATCCCAATGTTTCCATTTTATTATTTATATCCTCATTTCATGAATGTATTTGATGTTATTTACTTCTTGCACTTTAATTTTCAAACGTTGAATTATTATGTTCCTTCTCCAATTTGTACTCTATGTGATCGTATATTAGTCAAATGAATTTGTTCTACAATTATTAGTATTCTATGTGGGACATGAAAAATATTTGTATTCCACAATGGGCATATGGTTCTCCATTTCCATTCTTTTTATTTTCGCTGTATTTTTTTTTCATTCATAAGAAATACTTTATTTATAAGTAAGTCTTTTTATTTTCCCTTACAAACGTTTTCATTATTTCCATGATTCAATGGGTGTTGATTTTAACTTATAGTGCTTCATTATAGGTCTTCCATGATCCTTTTGATAAATCGAGATATGATATTTTCAATATGTTCCTTCTTCCTTTAATTTTTTTAATATATTCTTATTCAAGTGTACATATATTTCTTGGTAACTTTTATACTTATCCCTGTTAGACAAGCCCAACTATTTCACACATCAGTACTAGTCTTTAGGTATAATCTATAGGTTTGTTCGATTAAAATTTTTATCCACTAGGTCCAAGTAATAGCGCTTAATTTTTCAATGATATAGAGTAGGCATTTAGTTTGGTTACCACTACCTGTGTATGTTCTGCTATTGTCTATATTCTATATGGGACATAAAAAATATTTATATTCCAATATAGGCATGTGATTGCCTATTTCTATTAATTTTATCATTGCTGTATTTTTTTTTGTTCATAGGTAATTCTTTTTTTTTTACCCTTGTAAATGTTTTCATTATTTCCATTCTTCAGTGCATATTGTTTTTTACCTATAGTACTTCATTATAGGTCATCCATAATACTTTTAAAGAATTGAGATCATATATTTTCAATTGCTTCCTTCTTCATTTACTTTTATTAATATATTCTTATTTAAGTGTGCAGATTTGTTTTAACAAATGTTGGTAATTTTTTAAAATTTTGATCTAATAGATCAAAGTAATAGTATTTCAATTTTGGATGATAAAGAGTAGGCATTCATTTTAGTTGCCACCATTTATGCATGTGCCCTGATATTCCTTTTTGAGGCCTGCCTGATTCAAGTCTGTTATTTAAGTTGAATTTCACTCTAAATAAACATATATTGTAACTTAGCTGGACAATAATGCCTTCCCATTGCTCAAGAAGTTATATTATTTTGGAAAATTAGTGGAAACTTATCTGAAAGGTTATTTGGTCTAGTCTATGTTCAATTAAGTTATAATGCTTTCTCTTACATCAATCCCCTCTAACCCTTGATAACCTATATTTCCTCTTTCATGAATCAGCGTGTTCTAGACTAGGGTTTCATTGATTTGGTACCATTTTTTAAACCATATGAATAGTATTCTCTTCGGCTAAAGCAAAATCGTCTTTTATATAAGTTAATTCTAATTTCACTATTTTTTTTTGTTTGGTATGTTGGTTAATTTTGTCAACAATCTTATCATATATCTCTTAGTCTAAAGCATTTTTTTCCTTTCTTGTAGCATATATGAGTTAATTCTTATTTCCCTGTATTTTTTTTAGTGTGTCAGTTAATTTTGTCAACAAGCTTTTCACATATCTTTGTATAAACCATTTGTTCCCCTTCCTCATAGCATAATGAGTAAAATTGGTTTATAATCTTTGGTTAAAAGCAATCATAGTTTGGTATGTCGGTTAGTTCTGTTGTTCGTGTTTTCAGTTATCATCTACTTGTGTTGTCAATTTAATGTGTATTCATGTTTCTTTTTGTGTATTTCTTATTGAATGCTATTGTCAAAATTTATTCTAGAATCTAGAACATTCTATATGAGACTCTTTTACAATTAGTCGATCAAACTAATAACCATTAACAAAACGTAATATGGGGTTTCATTTTAATCATTTGTTCATGTAAGGCATAGTATTAAGTAGCTTGTATTATGTTATTTTGTAAGTTTTTTTTTTGAAATTCCTTATAATTCCATATGGCTTTTTATAAAATCATTATTGTTATGACAAAAAACTTGTACAATTAAATAAGGAGCTATACTTTGTAATGATTCTACTATAAATATTTCTATATGATGTTTGACCCACCCATAAATGTTAAGGTATTTAGATTTTTTAGTGCACTTTTAGTTGACAACTTCAATTAAATAACTTTTGTTATCATTCTTTATAGCCACTGAACTATGATAGTTGTGCACATAACATGTATCCATCTTGAAATCACAACTGATTGAACTGGTATCACCTTCATGTATACATTATTTAGCCAGTCTCTAATTATAACAGCCTTGTCTAACAATCTTGGCCACTATACTTTGAGATATCTTGCATGCCAATAGATACATGAAACATTAAACTCATGCATCTTGAGTGACCCATCCCCTGTTGCATCCCATTCCAAGGAAAACTACCCCTTGCCCTCATAAGACCATAGATGTAGTGAAATATTAAGTAGTGGTTGTCATACCACCTGTAGGTCCCAACTGGCATACATTGTCCTTTATAGCTTGTGATGCATGTTGTTCTTGTCCTCACATGGAATTCATTTATAACTATTATGGGTTCGTAGCATGCCTTTACTGATGTTATTCTGCATCCCTACCACACCTAAAGAACAACATTCAAGTCTTCCTTTGTGAAATGAACGTAATTGCTCATGTAGACCTAGATTTCTTTATCTTTCTAAAATATTGTTTCTGTTGTGATGGTTAATTAATTTATTTATAGAAGATATCGTACTTTGGTGCTCCTTTTCAAGTTATGGTTTATTTGTTTACCCTTTGGTTAATAAAGTATTTTAAAAATACTAAATGGTTGTCAAGATTTTTTTTCATATGCAATAAAAGGTTCTACATTTCCTTCTTTTAAAATTTAGCCAATGAATCATCTTTAGATTTTTTTTATCTTATTTAACATATGCTCATTGATAGCCATGCGTAACTTTTATTGAGGTTTGTTTTATAATATATATACATACATACATACATAGATACATACACACATACATATATATGTATATAAATTTAATTGGATATGTGTGGCATAATAAGTGTTTCATTTTATATTATGTTTGATCACTTTCTGTAATGTTATATTAAAGAAGTTGCTATCTGATTATATTGAATTTTTCCCTTTTATAATAGTGCCATGAATCCTACATAAATATGTAAATTTATTTGCTATTAATTCCTTAATTTTTAAGATTTATGAATTGTCTGAGAGCAGTTCAAGTTTAAATGCAAACCAACATATTGGATTATCATTGCATACTTTTAGACACATTCAACCCAAACAGTGATACAAGAGTAATCTAAAGAAAACATGTAAACAAACATGTCATGTAAAGGAACATGATATGAGTGTTTTGAAAACTCAGTCATACACCATTTAACTCCCCCTAAGTTCTTTCATCTACGTTATCCTATCATGCTGTTTGGTGTCATGTTACTATTGTCTTCCTTTTTCATTCATTCAATATGTCTATTGCTGGACGTGATTGATGCGACTAGGTTTTTTAAATCTTGATCCTAAAGGTATGTTGGTAGATTTGTCATAGCAGTAACCTTCATCCATGTCTTTGACTACTGGTTGTATATTATTAGTGGTTCTTTTATTGTATTTGGCATAATAGTGCTCAAGTGTGGGAAGAAGTTCTGTATGTCCTCCATACACTATCTTGGATTTACCAACTGCTGGTGGTTAGTTCCTTCCTACTCATCATCCTTCAACCCAAAACTCCTCAATATGCCATAGAAAAAATGAAAGCACAGGTAGTTGTCATTGTTCTAGATTGTTGTTCCTAGTCTAATTAGTCTTCCTTTACGTCCTTGCCATAGAATCTTGTGGAAGCTGATCTCTATGCAATGGGTGGTGGCTTTGACATATTCACTATTCTGTGTTACCATTAGTGGCTCGCAAGATACTTCAATTCTTTAAACATCCAACACCATCCATCATTTAATTACGAGCATCATTTCTTTCTATGAATGGCTAAAAACTGACTATCTTGGAAAATGTTTATTTGGTTTAATTTGTTGACTTTCGATGGCAGCATGAGAAAGGGGGAAGCAGAGTTATACATAGAGCAACTGGAAACTATCTTTGAGGTGGTGATTTGTACTTTTGAGTAGAAGGTTATCCTAGTTATAGTACAGTTAGTTAGTGTTGCTAAGAGGTGGTGGGAGTCTGTAAGGCCGATCGATAGTATTTGTTTGAGTTGGGATGCATTCAAGAAGGTCTTCTTTGATCAATACTTCCTAGTATCATTTAAAACTAAAAAGGAAGAGGAGTTTATGCATTCAAGTAGGGAGATCTGGATGAAGAAGAGTTCATTAGAAGGTTTAATAACCTATCAACTTACTCTACATATCTCTAGCATAGTAGTGATTCAAAGTCTGAGATGTTACTGGAAAAGATGAGACCCGAGTATCGCCAGCAGATTGCATTGCTTGATGTGATGACTTATGAGAAAATATACCATAAGTTGAGATTGAAAGCTAAGTATGGTAAAAAGGCAAATATTGAGAGGATAAGAGATAGTATGGGGAGATTCTCATCCCCTTTGGGTTTAACAAGCTGAATTTCAAAGAGGCTTGGATTCAGTATAGGCAATTCTTGCTCTTTAAGAAGGAGAGATTTCAATAGAGGGTCTCAGTTTCAGCCTGTGCAAAGAGGTTCAATATAGAGAAGTGAAGGTGTGAGAATTAGACCCCTATATTCTTCAAGCCAAGCGTCAAATGTTCTAGCTCTGACTTTGAGTACTAGAAGAACACCCTAGTGCAACATTTATGGCTGATCCTATCCTAAAAGATGTTAGACTTGCTTTAAGTATGGCAAGTCAAGTCATATAATGAGACAATCCTTAAAGGGTAGAGTTGAGGAGACTGAGCAAAGATCTATAGTTCCTGGTTGAGTATCTGCAGTTACACAGGAAGAGGCTAAAGTATCTCCAAACCTAATCAAAGGTGTGATTTTTATTTATGGTCATAGAGTAAAGGCACTGTTTGATTTGGGTGCCACTCTTTCCTTTATTCTGATAAGTGTATAGATAGATCAAATTTGTCATTGTAAGAGTTATCTGTGTTTATTAGAGTGACAATGCCTTTTGGATCATCTAATATCACAAGTAGAGCATGTCAAAATGTAGAGATTTGATTTGAGGATAGACTTTTTAAGATCGATCTGATTTGTATTCTTATGAAAGGAATAGATATAATTATTGGCATGGTTTGGCTAACAATAAATAATGCTATGCTTGATTGTGCTAGAAAGGTGGTGCCATTGTCAGTGTTGTATGTAGCAGTGAATTCTTCAAAGAAACCTAAGCTCTTTCTAGTGGTTATTGCTGAGAGATTCAGTAGGGTTGTAAGGCGTACATGGTGTTCTTTGCCTCTAATATGGTGTATGATAGTGGAATTGAGAAGATTGGGGTAAAGAGTGAATTCTCAGAGGTATTTTTCAATGAAGTGACTAGATTAGCTCCTAGAAGGAAAGTAGAGTTCTCGATTGATTTAGTTCTTAGAACTGAACTAATATTAGAGGCCCTATATAGAATGTCGCCATCGAAGTTAGTTAAGTTAAAGAAGTAAATTGAAGACTTGCTAGACAAGGGATTCATCAGATCCAGTGTATCACCCTGGGGATCACTAGGGTTGTTTATGAGGAAGAAGGATGGTAGCCTATGTCTTTGCATAGACTATAAACAATTGAACAAAGTAATTGTGAAGAATAAGTATTCTTTGCTGAGAATTGATGATCTCTTAAATTAGTTGGCTGGTGCCTTAATCTTTTCTAAAATAGATTTGAAGTAAGGGTACTATCAATTAAGAGTCAATGTAACGGATATGCCTAAGATAGCTTTCAAGACTCGGTATAGTCATTAGGAGTTTTTAGTTATGCCATTTGGTTTAACCAATGCACCTATAATATTTATGGACTATATGAATCATATATTTAGGCCATACTTGGATCAGTTTGTAGTGGTCTTTATAGATGATATTCTGATTTATTCTGAGGATGAGGAGCAACATGCGAAGCATTTGAGGATGGTGCTTTAGATTTTAAAAGATAAGAAGTTGTATGCCAAGCTCAGTAAGTGTGAGTTTTGGTTAAGGGAAGTCTGATTTTTAAGACATATGGTGTCTGCAAATGGAATTTCTATGGATCCGTATAAGGTTAATGCAATATTGAAGTGGGAACATCCTAATTCAGTCATAGAGATATATAGTTTTTTGGGATTAAGCTAACATGAAAAGATCAGCCTTATATTTAGGATGATTAGTGTGAAGTGGCATTTCAATAGCTAAAAGAGAAGTTAATTAAAGCACCAGTGTTGGTTATCCCTAATCCAAGGTTACCTTATGAGGTGTACACAAATGCATCATTGAGAGGTCTTAATTGTGTCTTGATGTAAGACGATCGAGTTGTAGTGTATGCTTCTTGGCAATTAAGACTGCATGAAGAGAACTATCTTGCCTATGACTTAGAGCTCACAATAGTGGTGTTTGCTTTAAAGATTTGGCACCATTATCTGCATGATGTGGTATTCACTATGTTTAGTAGCCATAAGAGTTTGAAATACCTAATAGATCAAAAGGAGCTGAATGTGAGGTAGAAGAGATAGATAGAGCTTCTTAAGGATTATAACTTTGAATTGAAATACCATCCAGAAAATCTAATATGGTTGCTGATGCATTGAGTCAAAAGACTTTACATGTGGCAAGTCTAATAGTAGAAGAATATAGATTGATGGAATCTTTTGTTGAGTCATAGTAGGATACACCACTGAACGCATTCATTGGTGCCCATTCTACAGAGGTCAGCAATGATTTTGTAGAGAGAATTGAGAATGGCACAACTAAAAGATGAGAGTCTTTTGATGATTAGAGAAGAAATCAAAATAAATCAAGTTGTAGATTTTTGTTTCAATGGTAATGGGTTTGTAGTTTACCAGGATAAGATTTGTGTGCTCGATGATATCAACATAAGGAAAGTGATATTGAGTGAAGCTCATTATAGTAAGTACATGATTCATCTAAGAGCTACAAAGATATACTAGGATATGAGGTGATATTGGTGGTGGCCTAGTATGAAGAGAGATGTTATAGAGTTTGTAACTCGGTGTTTAACTTATCAGTAGGTTAAAATAGAGCATTAAAGACTAGTAGGAATGTTGTAACCATTGGATATCCCTAAGTGGAAATGCGATAGCATTTCTATGGATTTTATAACTGGGTTGCTAAGGACTCAGTTAGGACATGATACCATTTGGGTTATAGTTGATTGACTCATAAAATTGGCTCAGCTATTTGGATTAGTGATTCTCTATAAAAGTTAGCAGAGAACTACATTCAAGAAGTTGTGAGGCTACATGGTGTGTCGAAAGGTATAGTGTTGGATAGAGATCCAAGGTTTACTTTTAAGTTTTGGGGAGCATTGCAGCGAGCTATAGGTATTGAGTTGAGATTAAGTACAACATATCAGCTATAGATGGATGGGTAGACAAAGCGGACTATATAGACCTTAGAAGATATTTTGAGAGCTTGTGTATTGGAGTTGAAAGGTAGCTGGGATAAATATCTCCTTTTAGATGAGTTTGCTTACAACAACAGTTACCACTCTAATATTCAGATGGCACCCTATGAGGCATTATATGGGAGAAAGTATATATCACCTCTTTGTTAGACAAAATTAGGTGAAAGGAGTATGTTGGGATTAGATATGATGGATCAGACAACTAAAAAAATTAAACTGATAAGGCAAAAGTTGTTGATAGCTTAGAGTAGGCAGAAGAGTTACACATATAGGCATAGAAAGCCGTTAGAGTTCCTAGTGGGAGACTATGTATTTCTAAGGGTTACACCAGTAACAGGAATTGGGAGGTCTATAAGTGTCAAGAAATTAACTCCTCAATTTATTAGTCCTTTGAGATATTAAAGAGGATTGGACCAGTGCCTATAGAATTGCTTTGCCACTGCAGTTGTTTAGTGTGCATGATATGTTCCATGTATCACAACTTAAGAAGTACTAACCAAATCCTTCACAAGTGATAGAACCAAAAGAGATTGAGTTCCAGGAGAATTTGGCATTTAAGGCTGAGCTAGAATGAATCGTAGATGTGTAAGAAAAGCAATTGAGAAATAAGACCATACAATTAGTTAAGGTTTTCTAGCGAGGCATGATTCCAGGTGATGCTACCTGGGAGACAGAAGATAGAATGAGGTAAAAGTATCTCCATCTATTTTCATAAGTATGTGTTTAAGTGTTTTATGAATTTTGGGGACAAAATTCTTAAAAGGAGGGGAGAACCATAACATCCTAAATTGCTGAATCCTATGATTAGCTATTAACTAAGAGTAAAAGAGGAAATTAGTATGGGATTAGAGAATTGGATAATTAATTAATGATTTGACTCATTGGAATGTTGTATGAATAGGTATGGGTAAAAGGTGTGCATTTTAGGTTGAAGCAAGTGCACGTGGTGAGAATTAATCTCACTATACCACACATTGTGGCTTGTGCTGCATGCGCTATGATGTATGGACCAGAAAGTGACTTCTTAAGTCATAAAATTTCAGAAATGGCTTACCTTAGCACATCAGCCCTTCTCCTCCTCCCCTTTTGTGTGTTTCCAATTTCTCTATTTTGAAATTTCTAAAATTTCACGACTTAAGAAGTCACTTTTTGGTCCATGCGCCACAATGCATGCATCACAAGCAGCGGCGAGTGGCACAGTGAGAAAAATTCTCACCATGCACATTTGGTTCAACACGAAATGCTATCCTTCCCCCCATACCTTTTCATATAACATCCCAATGAGTCAAACTACTAAGTAATCATCTGAATCTTTAATCCCACACTAATTACCACTTTACCCCTGATTAACAACTAATTATGGGATTAAGAAATACAGGATGTTACACTAAGTGGAGTAGTATTTGAAATCCTTATGGTCGAGTTGACACCATAGGACATTCAGTGAAGCAACATGTGATGAACTATTACTATAGGACATCTGATCAGTCATGACATCATTATAAGCTCCTTAGTACTTGTACAGGTATGGCATTAGAGAATATGCATGACACCTCGATTATGAGTGTAATATAGGGAGTCCATACTTAAAAGTGGGATAGAACACCTTTGATGGGGTAGTTCTCCTATTGAAGGTGAACTTGGCTCAATTTAAAGAAAATTATTCCATTTTATAGCCTACAAATTTAGTCGGAGGTAGATGCAGAGGTTTGGATGGCTAGTATGAACATGCATAGGATATCAATTGTAGATATGTACATGTATTTGCATGTGATTTATAATAATTTTTTATTTACTTGTTTATGATTTTACTTGTTAATTGATAGCTGTGGATTATTTTAGTTAGTGGGAATGTGTCTTACCCTATGGTTACTATTTTATAGGTTTAGGCACAGATTTGCGTAAGGGAAAGACAAGGCTAGGAGTACTAGGCCTACTATAGTAATGCCCTGTTATGATTTTGTGTAATGAATTTTGTAAATGTATAAATGTTTATAAGTTGCCATAGGAATCTATGAACCTTTTGGTTGCACTTATATGATTTTATATTATGTGTATCTTAGACCTGCAACGTGAGAATGTGATAAAATGTGATCGGAGGTATGAGATACTAGTACAAATTCATGTCATATGTATTGTTTTGATATGATATATACAATTTGGCCAAGATAGATGACTCATGTAAATATGTAAAGTAGCCCTGTTTAGTATGAATTAGGGCATTTGGGTAGCCAAATTAGATTGTAGAGAAATGATTATTAATATGTTTTGCTTAATTAAGTTAATATTATCCCATTGGATGTGGTTGAGGCCCAAATTATGGCTAATGACATAATTAATTTGAGGGTTTACAATGCTTACCATGGTGAAATGATATAAAATGGTCATTTTGCATTCAAGTGTCAAATTTTCAAATGAAATGTCAGATTGAAGTGAGACTTATGTCATTAGTTAGATTATGAACTAAGCTTTATGAGGGTACTTGAATAACTCAAATTCGACAACATAAAAGAAAATGGCACACTTCAGAAGTTCATTTTGGACAAACTGTTAGAACAGCAAATGTTGTCATGTGTGTCGTGGCATAGGTGTGCATGCCTTGATGCATGGCACAAATCAATAATCAAACATTTTGTGCTATATGCCGTGACATATGTTGGGCAAAATGACCTTCTTGCCCCTAACTCATTATGTAATATGGTTTTGCATTCCTGTGTGCTTTTGTTGTGTACAAATACCTATAATTTTGAGTTTAGATATTTTCCAAAGGTTTTTATGATCCAAGCAATTTCAAAAGTATTATTTAAAATCGTTAAACTCTAATCTTATTGAGGTAAACTTAGGAGCTTAATGACTCGCAAACCTTTGTGTGCTAAGTGTGGTGATTAATTAATAATTAGTAATGTCAAGGCAAACATTACAGTTTGGCATTAGTTTCTTAAGTTGAGATCTAGTAACTGTGTACTGATTGTTGCATTCATTCTCTAGTACTTCATAACTTATATTCATTCATCACACAATTCTTTCCCTATGTGTTAAAATAATCTTTATTCTTATTATTTTCATCCTTAAGAAGAGACAAAATGGTAAGATGAATTCCAACTGTTGGTAATCTACAAGTAAATAATAATGAACAAATTTCAAAAGAGTAACTAGTATAGAAATAGCCAAGAAAACAAGGTAATGCTCTTCTGGAAGAATTGAGAGAGATTGTGATTGATATTTGATAGACAGTTTAAGACAATGATGCTATTCTTAGGAATAAAGGTTGGGATGAGAGAACTATAAAGGATTAGGGCAGGCCATTATAGGAAGAGGCATATAAGAGCAGACTAGAACTGTCTCAGGGTTATGGTAGCAAACTATTATGGCCAAAAGGAGAAACTGGTGGCAATAATGATGCGTTTATTCATCAAGCATGAAAGAGTTTTTCTCGATTCAATCCGCCAGCTTTTGATGGTAGTATGAAAGAGGGTGAAGCAAAAAAGTAGATTAAACACCTTGAGATGATATTCGAGGTAATGACATGTTTTTCTAAGTATAAGATGATCTTGCTTACAATGTTATTAGTTGAAACAACAAAGAAATAGTGGGATATGATTAAGGCATTAGATGGTACTTGACTCAATTAGGAAGAGTTTAAGCAAGTTTTCTTTGACTACCTTTTCCTAGTCTCCTTTAAGAATGAAAAAGAAGAAGAGTTTCATGCTTTCAAACAAGGAGATTTAGATAAGGAAGTTTTTACCAAAAAGTTTAATGAGTTGGCAACCTATTCTACATATTTACAGTATAGAAATGATACTAGGTGGAAGGTAGAAAGATTATTGGAAAAGATGTGTCTAGAGTATAAGTAGCATATTTCCTTATTTGATATTACTACTTTTGATGAAATGTGTAAAAGCTTAAGGTTGCAGCTAAAACAAGTAGGGAAGTATAAGCTAAGAGAAGAAGAGACAGTTTGGGGAGGTTCTCATCTTCCTTAAGTCCCACAGGAGTTTGGAAGAAGTCTAGGTATGGCCAGAGTAGCTCTAGAACTTTAGGAAAGAAGATTTTTAAAGGGTCTTAATGTCACAGCTTAATGTAAAGAGGTAGTAGGGTAAGGATTGGGGCTCCACAACCTTCAAGATAGGCTTCTATTATGCTTGCTCCAACTTTAAGTATTGGTAAATCACCATAATATGCTAAGTGTGGTAGGTTGCATGCTAGAAAGTTTTAGACTTATTTCAAGTGTGGCAAGACAGGCTACATAGCCAAGTAATATCCAAGGGGCATGGTTGAGACAATTAAGAGTGGTCTACCATCCCAAGAAGGGTATTTGTAGTGAGTGACTCATGAAGAAGCTAGAGCATCTTTGAACCAGATAAAAGGTATAATTATTATTTGTAATGATAAAATAAAAGCTTTATTCAATTATTGCACTACACATTCCTGGTTATTATTAAAGTATCAATGCCATCGGGATCTTCTAATGTAATGAGTTAGGCATGTCAAAATGTCAAGATTAAGTTTAAGAATAGAGCTTCAGCCATTGATCTGATCTGTCTTCCTATGAAAGGGATAGATGTAATTATATGCATGGACTAATTGGAAACTTATTAATGCAGAAATCTTTACTTGTACCTGGAAGTAGACCCCCCAGATTCCAATCAGTCATTGTGTCGTTGTCAAGTACTACACAAATGAGAGCAGAGAATAGAGTAAAAGAAAAAAAAATAGAAGAAATAATGAACAAGAGACAAAATCAAGAAGAAACACAAAGAAGAATATAAAAGAAAATAAGAAACCACATAAGATAGGTTTGGATAGTTGACCTAAGAGGAACCTATCTCTTAACCCTTTATCTAATGGTCTAGGATTTAGAACCCAAGAAGCATCTGGCTTTTTGACTCCTAACTCCATGAGCACCCATAAAGGAAGACAATCCTTTGATAATCCCAATCTGCTCAAGCACTTAGAAAGCATAAGAAAAGCTCTCATAATATGTAAATAATTTAAAAATATATTAAAATTTTCCTAAAAACTAATTACATAAGGTCTATATATAAGCAACTAAATGAAAACCCTAGGCTTAGAAGGAAGGAGGTGGATGGCACAACCTATGGAAGAGAAATAGGAAAGTTGACCAAAATTACAGTAGAAATCAAATCTAGAAACTTTTCTAAATAATGATACCTTATAGGATCCTACCTAAAATATAATAACTTAAATTGCAAGTTTTGTATCCCAAAAATTAAGTAAATCACTAAAAAGATATTAGAAATAAATGCCTAAATGAAAATAGAAAACTAATCTAGTGATCAATGCTTGCTTGACTAGTTAAAGGTTCATTAGACATAGGCTAAAGAGTGCTCTAAAGGATGAAGATAGTGCCTTAGGCCTCTTCATTAGGCATGGGCTTAGCTTTAATAAAGTCTTGAATCAATCCATTAAGAGCCTCCTTTATAGTTTTGGTCCTAGCCAGTCATTGGGCCTCCAATCCCTTATAATGGATCGATGAGCATGCCCTTCTTCATATGTTTGGCTTGGACTCCTCCCTCTTAGATCTCAAGCATGCCTCCTTCCTCCTTAGTTAGGCCATCACTAATAATGCTATATTAGACTATGCTAGGAAGATAGTTTCCTTACCTATGCTTGCTATAGATGTAGGATGTGGTTTCTTCAAGTTAGTCTAAATTTATATCAGTGGTACAAGCAAAAAAGTTCATTAAACAAGGATGCTAGACTTTCCTAGTGTTTTTCTCAGCTTGCAGTGTGTATGATGGGGGAATTGATAGGATTGGTGTGATAAATGAATTCCTTGAGGTATTCTCTAATGAAATGTCAAGATTATATCTAAAATGGGAAGTTTGAGTTTTCTATAGATCTAGTGCTAGGAAAGGAACCTATTTCAAAGTCTCCTTATCGAATGTTATCATCAGAGTTAGCAAAATTAAAGAAATAGATTGAGGAGTTATTAGAGAAAGGGTTCATTAGACCTAGTATATCATCCTGGGGTTCACCATCTTGTTTGTTAAGAAGAAGGATGGTAGTTTGTGATTTTATATTGATTGTAGATAGTCGAGCAAAGTCACAATAAAGAACAAGTGTCTATTGCTAAGAATTGATCTGTTGAATTAGTTGGCAGGAGCCTTGATCTTTTTCAAAATAGGTTTGAGATTAGATTATCATCATTTGAGAGTTTGTATGGATGATGTACCTAAGATAGCTTTTATAACTTGGTGTAGCCATTATGAGTTTCTAGTAATGCCATTCAAATTGACAAATGCACCTCCAATATTCATGCATTACATGAACATTATCTTTAGACCCTATTTGGATCAATTTGTCATGGTCTTTATAGATTACATTTTGATTTATTTTGAGGATGAAGAATAACATGCTAAGCATCTCAAGATTGTTCTATAGATTCTAAAAGATAATAAGGTGTTTGCTAAGCTCAGTGAGTGCAAGTTCTAGTTGAGAGAAGTCAAATTTTTAGGGCATGTGATTTCTATAGATGGGATTTTGGTTGACTTGCATAAAGTCTATTGTATTGAAGTGGGAATGGCCTAATTTGATTATGAAGATACACAATTTTTTAGGATCAGCTGGGTACTATAAGAAATTAATGTAGGATTTTCTCAAATTGCTTTTCCTTTTACCAAGTTAACAAGAAAAGAATAGCCATTTACATAGGATGATAAATGTAAGGCTACAATTTAGAAATTGAAAGAGTAGTTGACTTTGATGCCTATAGTGATCATCCCTAATCCACATTTTCTATTTAAGGTGTATACAAATGTGTCTTTGAAAGGTTTGGGGTGTATACTAATATAGGATAAACAAGTAGTGGCTTACACATATTGATAAGTGAGATCGCATGAAGAACGCCATTTGGTGCACACTCTAAAGCTCATAGTAGTATTTTTTGCTTTGAAAACTTGACAACATTATCTATATATTATCATGTTAAGTGATTACAAAAGATTAAAATGTTTGGCATGTAACATCCGAAAACTTTAAATTTGGAGAAAATTAACTAATTAAGAGATAAATTAGTTAAAAAGATTGTTAATTAATTTAAATATGTTTTTGGGTTGCTAATTAGTTTTTTGGGTCATATTTGGCTCTAAATTGAGTTAGGATAGAAGTTGGATCAAGTTAGGTGGCATCGGGGGGTAAAGTTGACATTTTACTCGCTACATCATGAGCCATAGCTTGTATGGCGTGCGCTACAGTGCACCGCACATCAGATAACTTAAGATTTCAAAAATCATTAGAAAATGATAGTTTTTATGGGGGAGACCCAGAACACGAAGGGGAAAACTTTAGGCACTGTTAGGCATCTTTTTGGGAGGATTTTGAATATAAATTGGGCTTTCAAACTCTTGAGTAAGTTTCCTACCCTTCTCTTCTATCTTTTCATCTCATTTTCCATGGGATTTAAAAGTAAGAGAATTTATTCTGAATGGATTAAGCTATAAATCTATGCTTTAATGGTTTTTATTGAGTCTAAGGGATTGATTTAAGTTTCTTAGCCTTGGATAAGTGGTAATATAAAGTCAAATTGTTGTTTGGTGAAAATTGGATCAAGCCTTAGCTTGATTATAGGGTTTTGAGGTGTGACAAGTTGAGATGTCAAGTGCTATATTGTGATAAAGTTAGAGGGAGGCTTGAAGGCATTGTGTGAGAAAATTGCAATCTTGACAGGTTTATTTGTTGAGAATATGAGTGAAAAGTGGGAGAATTGGGATGTTATCGATAGCTAATAGTGCTTGTATTAATTGAAAATTGACATATAGTACTTGTTGATGTAGATTGTGGTATGAGAAAACTTGCCTTGACACAAGAAGAGATTTAATACCACAAGCAACCCTTTTAGTAACAAGAGGGTGTTGGATAGGGAGGCACAGTAGAAGATTAAAATTTTAAAGTCCCTACTCTGATATGGACCGTACGAACTCATTTAAGTCAAAGTGGATAGAAGAGTTACCTTTTAATTCTTTAAAGTTTGCGCACATTCTCTTCAAGAGTTTGGATCTCAAGAACTGACAATATAGATTTTCTCCCTCTACTAGTATCCACACAAATAGCTCTCTAACTCAAACAGCGTGCTAGCGCTCTCAGCGTCCGTTCTTCTTTGAACGTTACTTTTCCTTTCTATAGGGTGTTTTATGGCTTTCAGAGTGTTTTTGCTGTTAGAACTTTTCTAACTCTCTCATCCTTCATAAAAGACGTCCCTATCTATATATAGTATATAGATAAGTGTTTTCATCTTTCATTTAAAAGTCCACGAAAATTTAATTAAATTTATCTCATAAATTTAATCCATGATATCACATCTAATTTAAATTTATCTTATAAATTCAAATTCTAAAAATGGCATGATATTCTCTCATATCAAAGAAAGAATGATGGAACCATATGAAAGAAAAACAGATTATTAAACAGACTTTATAAAACTAAATAAAATAGAGTGTAACAATGTACCTTTTCAAGCTACATTTAATATACTAAGAAATAATGAATTTATACTAACACCTATTAGCACAATATGAAAGTAAACAAATATCAAATTCAGGAATATGGTTAGATTTAGACTGTAATCTGGATAATAATAAAATAATAGATGAATGGGCAAAAGCAACATTAATAGCATTAATAGGAAAAAATACACACATACAAACTGCAACTATGTTAATAGAAGCAACATTTTTAAGAAATGTACAAAATTGGTGGAATAGTAAATTCCAAGAATTTAGAAAAAAATTTAGGAAACCAAATAAAAATTATAATAATAGAAGAGAATATTATGCAATGATAGAAAAAAATATCAAAAAATATTGTTAAATGAATTTGGAGGATTAGCCAAGGACATATATGAAATAAGTAGACAAAAAGATGCTATAAAAATATTACATAAAATAAAAATATGTTCATTAGAACCAAAATATTTAAATGCTTTTATATGTGAATATAAAAAATATTATTATGAAGCAAGATTAGAAGACTTAAAAGAAGAAAGATTCTATTTAGATTTATTTTATAGAAAACTACCAAAATTATTATCTGATATAATATTAGATTATTATTATAATACTTATCAAATAACTTTAAAAGGAGAAGAAATAATAGATAATATAAGACAAGGTCCAATAAATATTTTAAATAAGGTAGATACTATAGGAAGAAGAAAATTATTTTTAAGAAAGTATATAGCTAACAAATGTAGAACTGCATGGAGAAATATGAAATATTATAAAACTAATAAAACTATATTAAAATATGGAGAAATAATGAAAGGACATAGATGGGGATGTAAACCAGAAAAATATGAAAGAAAAAAGAAAAAAATAAAATTTAAAATAAAATTTAAAAATATCCTAAAGAAAAATATTATAAAAAACATAGTAAATATAAACCAAGAAAATTCTTTAAAAGAAAAGGAAAAAGGAGAATAAATTAAAATAAAAAATCTAAGAAACATAAATGTTAGAATTATGGAGAATTAGAACATATATCACCAAATTGTTCAAGTAAAAAAGATAAAAAAATTATAAAAATAATGGAAGAAGCATATAAAGAAAATTTAGAACCTATAGGATATGATAAAAAATTATCTAAAATAGAAAATGAATTAAATAATTCAAATATAAAAATTTATAAAGTAAAGATTATTAGCAAAACTAAAACTGAGAATAGTGAATCTGAAGAAGAAGAAATGAGTTATATGTATATGATGAATAGGTTAGAAGATAAACTTGAGAGTAGTAATCAAAATAAATATGATGAATATGAAGAATGTAAGTGCAAAAGAAGGAATAGTTTAAAAAAGAATGACTTTTAACCAAAAACAATAAAAAAAAGAGAATCAAAATTAAATTTGGATATAAAATGACCTTATTGAAGGAATAATGGGAAACATATTTAATGTTATTGGTGTTAGGAAGGGCAAAATGATTGGTCTTATTGATTAAGAGTTTAAAATGGTTATACTAGTCTAGAGTTTTAAAAGATGGTGAAGTTACTAGACTTGGACTCCTTCTCCTAGAAGTGGTAGAAGTAGATGGACTATTTTGAGATGTTTTTGCTACTATTTGGGCTTTAGACTTTTGGGCTTCTTTTACTATTTCAGTGAAAGGAATTATTGGGCCAGATCTAGTTGGACCATGAGGTTGAAATAATGAATCAGGAGTTTGAGTAGATGACTCAATTACTTGTTTTACTTGTCTTTCAGGGGATTGGGATAAGGGTTCCTTAGATTTCTCTAAGGCCTCTACTTTACTTGTCAACAAATTCATCTAGTCTTTGAGATGAGCTACTGTTTCAGATAATAATTGCATACTGTTGTTTAATTGTCCAGCAAGAAGGCTCATGTTCATCTCCAGAATATTTACCTTCACTATTACTTGGTCTAGTGGGGTCATTATTGATACTGTTGGTGAACTACCACCACTACTATTTGTCATCATATTTGTGTCTCTTCTATTTGTCTCCATCTAGATAGATAATCAACAACAAGATTATTCTTACCTTTGATATATTCAATTTCAAAATCATAATAAGACATATCTGATTGCCACTTTATTAACATCTTATTACATAATTGAGTTGTCTTTATTCCTTTATTTAACCAATATTTTACTGGAGTATTATCAGTTCTTATAATAAATCTAGTGTTAACAATAAATAATTCAAACTTTTGTACAGCTTTTACTATTGCTAAGAATTCTTTCTAATTAGAATAATATCTGGTATGAAAATCATTACATTTTTCACTAGCATATCTGGTTATTACTTCTTCTTCTTCATTAATGTGATATAAAGCTACTCCTCAATAATTTTCACTAGCATCTGTATATATTATCCATATTACATCATTGTTTATTGGGATAGTTAATTTAGGTAGATTTTGGCATAAAGTTTTTATTTGATTTACTATTTTTTCCTTATCTTTATCCCATATCCATACTATTTTTTCTCCAACTAATTTACTTACTTTTGTTAAGATTAATCAGATTAATCTATCATATAAAATTAAATTTAAAACTAACATAACATGATATAATATAATATATATCACATATACATATTATATTATATATATACACACATGAATATATATATATATATATATTTCAAAATATATATATATATATATATTTCAAAATATATATATATATATTATCTATATTTAATTTTATATATCATATACATATATCATATATATATAATTATATTTTGAATTTTGTATTTCATATAAATATATATATAAATATTTATCATATAAATATTCAAATATATATATATATATAATTCATTCACCCTATATTACATTTATTGAATCTAGACATGTTCCAGATTCAATGAACTTGGACATTATAACTTGAGTTGGGCTATTCTTGTGTGCGATCCTATAGGCCCATATGAAATTAGCAATAGGCTAACACTGCTAATTACACTATTTGTAACATCCTAAAACTTCAAATTTGGAAAGTTGATTAAGTAATGGATAAATTAGTTAAAAATATGATTAATTTATTTAATTATGTTTTTGGGTTGCTAATTGGATTTTTGAGTCATATTTGGCTTTAAATTAAGATAGGATGAAAGTCGGATCAAGTCGAGTGACATTGGGGGTAGCAAAATCAACATTTTGCTCGCTACATCGTGAGCCATGGCTTGCGTGGCAGGCAACTTAAAATTTAAAAAGGCATCAGAAATTGATAAATTTTGTGGTAGAAAACCTAGAGCACGAAGGGGGCAACTTTAACTACTACTAGGGCATCATTTTGGGAGGATTTTGAAGATAAATTAAGCCATCAAACTCTTGAGTAAGTGTCTTATCCTTCTCCTCTACCTTTTCATCTCATTTTCCATGGGATTTGGAAGAGTGAGAATTTGGTCTAATTGGATTAAGCCATGAGTCAATATTTTGAAGGTTTCTATTGACTCTAAAGGTTTAATTTTGGATATGTGGTAATAGGAAGCTACTTTCTTGTTTGCTGAATTTTGGATCAAGCCCTAACTTAATCATAGGGTGTTGAAGTGTGATAAGTTGAGATATTATGTTTTATATTGTGATAAAGTAGAAGGAGGCTTAAAAGGATTGTATGCACAAATTCTAATCTTAACAAGCCTCTTTATTGAGAATATGAGTGAGAAGTGGGAGAATTGGGAGGTTATTATTAGCTAACAGTGCTTGTGTTAATTGAAAATTAACATAATACTTGTTGATGTAGATTGTAGAGTGGGAAGACTTACCTTGACACAAGAAGAGAATTAGTACCATGGGTAACCCTTTTAGTAACAAAAGAGTTGAAGTAACTAGATAATTTGCATTATTTATTACCTTGTATAAATTATTCTCAAGTTGCTTTTCCATGAATTGTTGAGTATATATGTATAAGTCTTTAAAGGTTAACTATTTTATAAAATGAGTAGAGTATTACTTTGTGAAATTCTATATTTTTGAAATAAATGGTAAGATTTTGTTATATTTATTTGGAAAGTTGTTTATACATGGTCAAGTGGAGATATGTAGTGAAATGTGGCATATTAGAGGGTAGGAGGTCACCCTAGTAGAGATAGTGAAGATCAAGTCCATATGGCATTGTTGCCACCTTGGGATGCCAAGTGTAGCATTTACTCTCCTTAGTGCCTGAAAATGGGTGCGGTGTTGGAGACTTACTCTCCTTAGTACCCAAAAGGGTTTGGAGTTGGAGACTATGCTCCTTAGCATCAGTAGGATGCAGTGTTGGAGTAATGACACCTCAATTACTTGTAATAAGGGAACTAGTAGTCCAGAAGTAGTTTAGGACACCTTGGTCGGGTAGTCCTACCATGGATGGTGAGCTTGGGAGCCATACATATGGTTTGGTTCTATAAAATAGCCTACTAGTTCGGTCGAGAGTATTGGAGGACCGGATGGTTAGGGATCATGCATGCAATTTGTGGTGATCTTATATGATGTGATTATGTTACTTATTTTAATGCTTGTTTATAACTTAGCTTGTTAATCAATAATGTAGATTATCTTAGTTACTGAGATTTTACCTCACCCCGTGATTATCATTTTACAGGTTCTACCAGTGAGACTGAGCCAGGGGGGAATCAGGCGAGGGTTAGCATACTTGCTACATTCTCATTGTAAAGCCCGATTTCATTTTGATTCATGTACATAAACTTATATGAATGATATTATATGTTGCTAACTAGGAATGCATATCATTTTGATTGGTTGCACTTGTTTCATACTATGTTGTTTTGTATTTTAGCCCAACATGGTATGTGATGTAAATATGTGGCAATTTTTATGGTGATGGGCTAAAATGCTAATACAAGTGCAAGGAATATTTTATTTATGTGGTGACAATGTAATTGTAATGTATTATGTGGCAATAGAAGCCAAATAGTGCATGTAATGTTGATTGTGTGTTTTGGCCATATTGAGTGAAATGGCCATTGAGTGGCCAAATTTTGTATTTGGTATATTTTTATGTGTTTGAATGGTCACTCAAGTGTATTTTGGTCCATTGGACTTGGTTCAAGCCTCACAATAGGTTAATGGTATAAGTTATGAGTTTTGGGTACTTGGTTGACAATTTTTTTAAAAACTGACTTTTACATCCAAGTGTCTAAAATTCTCATACGGTATTGCATCGTAATGAAACTTACACCATTAGTTAGCTTATTGAATAAGCTTCGTGTAGGTGCTTGAATCACTCCAATTGGACATCAGATGTAAAAATGGTGCACATTCAAAGTTCATCTAGAAAAGCTATCATGACAGCATTGCTATCATGGACACGTGCGCCACGGTGCACAGTACAGCGAGCGAACTTGGCTTTCTGTGCCATATGCCGCAGCACATAGACCAAAACACTCAAAAATGACATTTTTGGCCCTATTTTGAAGTTGTTTGCTTCCCAAAACTTTTCCATGCTTCTAATACCTTTATAAATCATTAAGTTTGAGCTCAAACTATCAATTTAAAGGGTTTTTATGGGATCCCAATTATTCCATAAATATTTTTAAAAAATTATTTGTTTTAACCCTTATATAGATAATGTGAGCTTAAGAGCAATTCTTGCTCCTAATTATGATTGTTTGTTGTGATTGTGTAGTGAATTTTGGTAATGTCAAGGTGGACATTACATTATTAGCCCATAAGTCACAAGTGGCCTCTAGCAAGACATTACAATTACCCAATTCACATAAGGATTGATGATCTGATGTAACTTACATATGATGCAACCATATCACATCCCTTTTGTCACACGATATTTCGATTAAGTATGAGATATGGAATTGTCATTCTCCTTTACCGGACCATTACTTTCTTGATCTTTGAGTAGACTAATAGTAGCAATGGAAAAACCCTTTCCACTGTAGTAGGGCCATATATTTTCTCAGTTTTACTCATCGTGGGGCCCAGTAATATCTCTCACTTAATTTGAGGGACAAATTCCATCTTGACCACTCTTATTCCTCTGCATGAATATCACTAAACTTAATCATAGCCTTTATGATCACCCGATTAAAGGTGACTTTTGGCTAAGTCAAAGTTCAATGGTCATCATGTAGGAATCCATGATAATCTTAGGTCAAAGGACTTAGTAATATAGTTACATATGAGATAAACTTATGACTTATACTATGCAGCTTTCTCATAGCGCGGGTCAGTCTAGCACCTTGTACTCTTTCAAGTGCTTATGACTTTAATTTATATCTCTATAATTAATTAAAGTCATACTAGTCTTATTTCATCTGTGATCCCTCAAAGATGACCAACCAGGGACATTTAGGACAATCACTATAGTTTGTCCAGGGATATAGTTATCATATTGAACATGCAATTGTTATGATAACAAAAGAGAAATTCATTAAATAATAATGTGCATAGCACAATGATTGGCTCTATGGCACAATTTCCAATAAAGGGTTGAGGTAACTAGATAATTTGCATTATTTATTATCTTATATAAGTTATTCTCAAGTTGTTCTTGCATGATTTTTTATGTATATAGGTATAAATTTTGTAAAAGTTAATTATTTTAGAAAATGAGTGGAGTATTGATTTGTGAAACTCCATATTTTTGAAGTAAATGGTAAGATTTGTTATATTTATTTAGAAGGTGGTTTATGCATGGTTAAGTAGAGAACTGTAGTGAAATGTGGCATATTAGAGGGTAGGAGGTCACCCTAATAGTGAGTGGAAATTAAGTCTATATGGTACTACTGGTACCTCAAGACGCCGAGTGCAGCTCATATTTCTCTTTAGTACTTAAAAAGGGTACAGTGTTAGAGACTTACTGTCCTTAGCATCTGTAGGATACGGTGTTGGAGTAATGACACCCAATTACTTGTCATAGGGGGAACCAGTAGTCTAGAAGTAGTTTAGGACACCTTGGTCGGGTAGTCTTACCATAGATGGTGAGCTTGGGACCATACATGTGGTTTGGTTTTGTGAAATAGCCCACCAGTTTGGTCGGGAGCATTAGAGGATTGAATGGTTAGTGATCATGCATGTAACTTGTAGTGATTTTATATGGTTTGTTTATTTTACTTATTTTAATTCTTGTTTATAACTTTTCATGTTAATCAATAATGTAAATTATCTTAGTTATTAAGATTTTTATCTCATCCCGTGGTTGTCATTTTACAAGTTCTACCGCTAAAACTGAGCAAGGGAAGGAATTGGGTAAGGGCTAGCGTATTTGCTACATTATCATTGTAAAACCTAATTTTATTTTGAGTCATGTACATAAACTTATATGGATGATAACATAAGTTGCCAACTAGGAATGCATGTCTTTTTGATTGGTTGCACTTGTATTCTACTATGATATTTTGTATTTTAGCCCAACATTGTATATGAAGTGTATATGTGGTAATTTGTGTGGTGATGGGCTAAAATACTAATACAATTGCAAGAAATATTTTATATATGTGGTGAAAATGTATATGTGGTGTATTATATGGCAATAGAGGCTAAATAGTGTATGTGGTGTTAATTTTATATTTTGGCCATATTGGGTGAAATTGTCATTAAGTGGCCAAATTTTGTGTTTAGTATGTTTTTGTGTGTTTGAACGCTCAATGAGGTGTATTTTGATCCATTGGACTTGGTTTAAGCCTCAAAATGGGTTAATAGTATAAGTTTTAAGTTTTGGGTACTTAGATGCTTGAAAATCACTCTAAAAACTGACTTTTACATTTGAGTGTCTAAAATTGTCATATAGTGTCAAATCATAATGAAAACTTGTACCATTAGTTAGCTTGTTGAATAAGTTTCGTGTGGGCACTTGAATCACTCCAATTGGACATCGGATGCAAAAATGGCTCACATTTGAAATTCATCCCAAAAAGCTATATGATAGCATTTTGTTGTCATGGACACTTACACCGTGACACATTGCACGTAAGCCACGGTACATGGTACAGGAACTAAATTTTCTTTTCTGTGCCACATGCCACGGCGCATGGACCAAAATACTCAAAAATGACATTTTTGGCCCTATTTTAAAGTGTTTTGCTTCCCAAAACTTTTTCAAGCTTTCAATACCTTTATAAATTATTAAGTTTGAGCTCAAACTATAAATTTGAAGGGTTTTTATGGGATCCCAAATATTTCACAATTATTTTTAAAAGATTATTAGTTTTAACCCTTATATATATATAATGTGAATTTAGGAGCAATCATTGCTCCTAATTATGATTGTTCGTTGTGATTGTGTGCTAAATTTTAATAATGTCAAGTTGGACATTGCATGGCATATCAAAGAGTGCTAAATATGAGGCAAAGAAGATAGATAAAATTTCTCAAAGATTACAGCTTTGAATTCAAATATCATCTAGGTAAAGCTAATATGATTGCTGATGCGTTGAGCAAAAAGACATTGCATGTGGCACATTTGATGGTACAGGAATATGGTTTGATGGAATCACTCCTAGATTCATAACAGGATACATCATTGAAAACTTTGGTTAGTGCCTACTCCATAATGATTAGTAATAACTATTAGAGAGAATTAAGAATGGCATGGCTAGAAGATGATTATTTTTTTAAAGTCCAAGAAGACGTAGAGACAAATTAGACTACAGATTTTAATTTAATGATTATGGATTCGTAGTGTATTGGGATAGATTTATGTTCCCATAACAACAAAAATACTACAATAGATACAAAAGGTTGCCATATTTCTTCTTAAACCATCGTCAATCCCACCTTTTTTTTGGAAAAAAACCATCGCTACAATTTTTTTTTTGAAATTAATTAAAGCCACGGTTTTTGTAAAAACAGTTGCTAATTCCAACTATTATAAACCCCTCCCCCCCTCATTTTAATTTTCATTTGATGTGCTCTTATCTCTACGTATGCGTCTTACCTTTATTTTCTTTTCCTATTTTTTAAGTATGGTTTTATATTTAATATTTTTTATTATATATTTTTAGGAACTTAAAAAATTCACAAAGTCTAGAATTTCAAGTAATTCATTTTTATTTAATTTTATATTTAGTTGTTTGATTATATAAAATATCATATATGACATTTAGATTGTTTTTTAATATGCATTTGACATTTATGGATAGGATACACTATTAATTAAATATTTAATCTTTTATGATGAAATATGACATGAATTTATGTAGTGGCATTTTATTAGATTTAAATTTTTTGTTACATATTTTCGTTTTATATATAGAATAATTTAAATGTTAAATTAATGATTAAATTAAATTTATTTGCTCTGTTAAATTTAAGCTATGAAATTTGAGATTTTAATTTTTACATTGTTTATATTTATTTAAATAATAAAAAATATGTTTAAATTTTATGCTTAAATATAATAAGTTGTAAATATTCTTTTATTTTATACAAAAAATGGATAAATCTTGGCTATCTAAACTTTGTAACACAAGAGAATATATAAATGGTCTAGAAAGTTTTTTAGATCTTGCTTTTGCTAATAGTGGTGTTGAGGGTAAAATAATTTGTCCTTGCCCTGAGTGTAATTTTAGAAAATAAAATATTTGAGAAGAGGTTTGAAACTATTTAATTGCTAAACCATTCCCTTCTATATATAAATGTTGGGTTTTACATGGTGGAAAACACAAATTTAGAGTAACTTCTTCCAGTGGCCCAGTTAATGTAGGAAATATAGAGCAAGGCAATGAGGTTAGTGATCATATTCATGAATTGGTTTGTGGTCTTTATGGGGTGCAAGAAGAAAATGAGACTTAAATTCAAATTGAGGATTCATCACAAAGTCAAAATTAGAAGATGAATGAAGAGACCAAAGAATTTTTTAAATTGGTACAAGATAGGCAAGAGCAATTATATGATGGGTGTGGAAAATATTCAAAATTATCATTCTTAATAAGATTATACCATATTAAATGCTTGTGTGGTATAAGCAACAAATCTTTATCTATGATTATGGAATTATTAGCAAATGCCCTTCATTTGCTAAATTTTTCTCTTCATTTTATGAAGCAAAAAAGAATATAACTAAGTTAGGATTGGAATATAAAAAAATTGATGTTTGCCCAAATCATTGTTTGTTATATTAAGGGGGAAGATGACAAAAGAAAAACCTGCAAAACATGCAATATATCAAGATGGAAATTGATATCCAACAAGAAAAAACAAGTGAAAAAACCTGTAAAAATTTTAAGATATTTTCCATTGAAGCCATGATTGCAATAACTATTTATATCATCTAAAACTACAAAGCATATATAGTGGCATGCTAATGAAATGAATGTTGATAGTTTGATGAGGTGCATTTAAGGGATTTTGAAGAACGAAAAATTTTTCATATGACTTATCCAAATTTTTCTCTAGAACCTCAAAACATGCTGTCAACATTAGCTACTGATGGTTTTAATCCTTTTGGAAATTTGAGTAGTACTTATAGTATCTAGCCAGTAGTTCTTATGCCTTATAATCTTCCTATAGATGTGTATCTACAGCCCTTAATTCAAGAACTTTTAGATTTATGAAATGTTGGAGTAGAAACATATGATTCTTATTCCAATAAAATGTTTAGAATGTGTACAGCACTAATGTGGACAATTAGTGATTTTCTTGGTCTTGGGACATTATCTGGATATAATGTTCTTACAAGATTAGCATATCTAACTTGTAATTTTGATTGCATATCATTTGAACTATCTCATATTTGAAAACAATTTTTTATGGCTTATCGATGCTTTTTAGATGGTACACACAAATTTAGGTTGGGTCATGCTCAATTTGATAGAAAATTAAAGTTTAGAATGCCACTTGAGGTTCGATCAAGGAAAGAAATTTTGAACCAAGTTAGAAGTGTTAATGTTATCTTTGGCAAGGGCAATGATGAAAGATCTAGAAAAAGGGCTCAAAGTTAAAATGGTAAGGATTCTCAAATGTGGGATAAAAGAAGTATATTTTTTAATTTACCTTATTGGTCAAATAATATGCTTTGCCATTATCTTGGTGTGTGTAATATCCTGATTTTCTAATCCTGCAATTCATTATTAATTAGGGATAAATTGGTAATTGTAAAGTGATTAAAGTTTTGAATAGTAATGTGATGATTTGATTGTTAGGATAGGCTGACACCCAAGAGGGGGGTGAATTGGGTGACACTTACAAACTTTTAAAAGTTTGAAAGAGTGAATAACTTAGGTGTGAATAAAAAAGATGAGACACATAAGATTTATACTAGTTTAACTTCAAACTAGGCCTACATCTAGTCTTCAAGATCACACTTGAGATTTTCAACTAAATTCACAAGTTTCAATGGGTGCTTGCCACCACAGTACAACTCTCAAGACTTAAAAAATACCTTTTCAAACACTTTACAAATACCTTTTCAAGAATTTTGAAGAAAGAAATAATCTTTTGCAAAAACTCTCTTAAAGAGTAGATGGAATTAAAATTGAAATCTTATAACTTATGAGAACTTTTCACAATTCTTTTCAAAAATAATAAATGAATGCAAGATATAAAAGCACAATTTGAAAGCTTTTCAAATGTTAAAATAATGATTAGTTTGCTTAAAGATCATTAGTTCTTATTCTGGATCAAAATGAATCACATATATAGTTTTGGTAGTTGATAGACTATTGAAACAATGATTTTATCTGTTGGTGCAATTTCTTATTAGTGATTGGTAGAATCACACGTTAAATTGCACTTGGATTGTTCTAAAAATGTATATGTGATAAATCATACATGAACCCCTTAACCTCTCACGCATGGTTTTGTACTTCTAAATAAACATCCAATTTTGTGTGTTAAAACCCGTATAAAACCTCTTTGCTCTCTCGTGTGGTTTTATACTTATGAATAAGCATTCAGTTCTGTGTGCTAAAACTCGCATCATACCTCTTGCTCTCTTACGTGGTTTTGCACTTGTGAATATACTCATATATCAGAGTGCTAAATCTTGTAGGTGACCTATTACCTCTCATGCATGGTTTTGTACTTAAGATACTATCATTAATTATGTGTGACAAATTACGTGTGGAACCTCTTTCCTCTCATGCGTGAAATGGATGGCAGGCAGAATGCCAAAGTCAATTTTTGTGATCAAAACTTACATGGAACCAAAAAGCTATCATATTTGAAATAGCAAGCGATAATGCACAAACTTGTCTGGATGCATTTTCACATATGGAAATGCACAAACTGATCATACAAGTGAACGATTCTAGCTTGGCTTAAGATGACTTAAGGCTTAACAAAGCAAAATGTGATTGTGCAATAGGTGATAAATCATATATGGCTACTATCAAACTTATGTGTGAAACAACACTTTGACATAATGTATTGAAGTATAGTTGCTAAAACTTACATGGACAATAATGGCTCTCACGTGTGATTTTACATGTAGAAACAAAGCATATAACACAAGTAATCAATCATGCGTGAATCACTTCCTAACTCTTACATGATCTAGCAGTCAATGTGCTTAACTTGTAGAATCTCTTGAGTAACTTACAGAATCACACATGATTTTGCTTCTCACACTGCAAACAACTTTTATGAATTTCAACATGCAAGAAAGACATTGTTTGCAAATTTTAATACACTTAGATAAGTTTTAATGCATATAAATGAGATATATGATGCATTCATTTTAATGATTATGAAAAGTGATTAAGCTCTCAAAGTTTTCACATTGAATCTAAGAGAATTTAAATAACTTATCCTAAGACTTCTTCAACTTCTCTTGATTCTTCATGCTCTTAAGGTCTTGTCTTCATCTATGATTCTTTATATCTACACACATAACAAATATTGCTTCTCTTAGTTTTGTAATTATCAAAACATATGATCTAATATTGACTCATTAGAATGTTAAATGAATAGGTATGAGTGGAAGAACCACGTCTTGAAGTGAAGTATATGCATGTGGTGAGGATTCTCCTCACTATGCCATGCTTTATGGCATATGGTGCCTGCGCTATGACGCATGGACTAGAAAATAATCCTTTAATTCATGAAATTAGAGTAAATTTTACAGAGGAAAATCAAAAACACATGAGAAGGAGAAGAGAAGAAGCTGAGGTTAGCACGGACAAGAAGTTTTAAAGCATTGGAAGGCATTTCTAATCAATAATTTATTGAGTAAGCTATGTATAACTCTTATCTTTCATTCTACCTAAATTTCTCTAAATATGAGTTATAGAGAAATTGAATCAGTAAAATTTAAGGGGTTTGATTCTTACCCAATAATAATAAAAAAGTTCTCAAGAGTTAAATTACAGCTTTGCGACTGGTTTAGAGTTGAACAATAGAGCTTTGAACTCATAGACTCCATTTACAATTTAAGGGAAAATAAGGGTGAAAAGCATTTTTAAGTGGAATGGAATCAATTGAAGTAATAAAAAGAGGTAATCGAGTAATAACTAGATTAAAATGAATAAGTGAAAAGGAATGAATGGCTAGTTATAGTCATAGTTAGTAATTATGTGCTTTTGGTCAAATTGGACTAATTGACTAAATTGTGTATAGATTGGCATATTCAGCGGTGAGTTTAGAAGGAAGCTTGTGAAGAGCTATAATGGCAATTGAAATCCACAGGTAACCTTTCTTGTAACAGAAGGGTTGAGGTAAATGGATAACTTTTTCTGTTTGACTATTTCTTGTAAATGTGTGTGAGTATACTATATAATGCATGAAATCATTTTAAACTCAGCATATTTTATAATATTGTATATTTATTGCATAAAAATGGATTTTGGTTGAACAAGTAATGAAATTGTGTGATTTAATATAGAAATGTGTCTTTGTATATATATATGAAGAAGCAGTGATTGGAAATCTATGAATCATTTGAAAAGCATGATCATAAGGGTGGGAGTTCACTCGAGTGGAATGTGGCAATAAGACCATATGGAATATTCTCTTTAGTGCTCGACGAGGTGTGACATTAGAAAATTATATCTCCTTAGTTCCTTTCAAGGTGCAGTGTTAGAGATTATCTCCTTAGTACCAATTAAGGTCGGTGTTGGAGATATAGACTCTTTAGTATTGATATGATACAATGTTGGAGTCAACGACATCCTATTATGTGTATTAGGGGAAACCATAGTTTAAAAGTGAGATAGAACACATTTGGCTAGGTGATTCTACCACTAAAGGTAAGCTTAAAGCTAATGAGAGTGTATATTGGTTTAAGGTGAGCCTATAGTTTCAAATCAGGGTGATTTGAGGGTTAATCAATAGTGATCATGCTATATGTGAAAAGTGGTGAAAAGTAATGAATTATGGCAAATTTCAATTAAGAGTGATGAAATGATTTATATAAATGAAATTGAAGTGAATACATGATATATGTATGTTTTAACTATATATTATTCTATGTTTTCATATAGTTTTTTTGTGATAGTCAATAGGAATTAGTTATTCTATTAATGAGATTTTTATCTCATCCCTGTAGTTACATTTTTATAGGACAGAGCAGTACTAGGGCAAAGGAAAAGAGTCAGGATTGGCTTAGATTTCCTTAAGTTGTGCAAGACCTCTGAGTTTGTGTAATGAACTACTTTTATTTTAATATTGTATAAATAAGTTGCCATAGGGTTGCATGCATGATTTGGATGGTTATAATTTATTGAGTGTAGAGATTGTGGTGAGTGATGTGTCTTTTAGTAAATCTTAGCCCATGTGTGAAAATATGTGGTGAAATGAATGATATGGGCTAAGATTTAGTAATGACCATGCGGATATATGTGAACTTATGGTGAAAAAAGCCAAATGGCTAAATTGTGTTAAATTGTGAAAATTTATGAAATGTGAAAATAGGCCATTGAGTAGCAAATTTGTGATATATGGGTATATATTTGTTATAAGCGGTTAATCAACTATATTAGGTCCTTTTGGACTTGGTTCAAAGCCTTGTGTGATTTAATGAGACAATGAAATTGATTTGAGCACTTGGATGTGCAAAATTCTTAAAAAAAGTGACCTTTTGCACTTGAGTGTCTAAATCTTGATCAGGCCATTAGATCAGGTTCAAGCTATCTCATTAGTTAGCTTGTGAGATAAGCTTTATGTGGGTACTTGAATCACTTTGATCGAATGTTATATGTGAAAACGGTGCATGCTAGAAGTTTATCATTTCTGCTATCAAACAACAACATTAAATTTGGACTTATGCGCTGTAGCACATGGCATCTCACACTGTGACACATGACACAAAGAAGCATTGGGCATATAGTTTATGCCATATGTTGTGGTGCATGTACGGTCTGTTGTGGTGCATATCCCATATTGCAACATGATTTTATAGATTTTGATGTATGCATTTTATGGTTATGAATGCATATGGGTTATTTCCAATATGCATTATTCAAATGTCCTATGATTTTGATGATTTTGCAAAATAAATCTTGGGTCCAAGCTTTTTCACAAAGTATTTGATTAGGGTTTGATTACATTTTGTCATTTGTATAGTGGTCATTAGTTAACCCTTCCTAATATCAAGTGGATATTAGGAAAGGTTACAATATAATATATATTAAGAAGAATGTTAGTGATAATATCATTTTCACATTATTGGACAAGTCTGGTAAATTAAAAGATCATTTACGGGCGTGAAAAGATTTAAGAGAAATGGGCTCTAGGCCAGATTTGTAGCCTGATGATAATGAAAGATTTTGTTCAGCCAAGTTTACATTGAGTAAGTCTAATAAAGATGTCTTTCTTAAGACATTAAAAAATATCACGGTTCTAAAGTGGATATTCGACTAATATTTCTAGATGCGTTGATTTGAGACAATAGAAGACCGGGGGCCTAAAAAGTCATGATTCTCATGATGCAGCACTTGCTTCCATTAGCAATGAAAAATACTCTTCCAAAAGAAGTATTAACTGTGTTGAATGATTTGTATTTTATTTTTAAAAAATTTTGCAAAAAGGTTGTGAATGTGAGTGATCTTGATGAGCTTTGAAGTTAAGTTGTCACCACTTTATGTCATATAGAAATGATTTTTCTGCCTTCTTTCTTCACTATCATGGTCCATTTAACTGTGCACCTTATTAGAGAAGTCAAACTTAGAGGTCCTGTGCAATATTGATGGATGTATCCCATAAAAAGGTGAGTAATGTAAAGTTCACCCAAGAGGAAGGTTGAATTGGGCTAAATAAAATTGAAAGCAAATAGTACAAGTATTAAATATAAGTTAGGAACGATATCACCAAACAAGTTGCACTCTGAGTCTTTATCATGGTTTAGCTCTTAACCACTTGTGTAACCCTCCTCCATATCTACTAGATATAGGAGAGAATTAATAGAGTTACCACATCACAAATCACCATAAAAATTAAACATATCATTTGAAAAGATTTGGCCAAAGACTTATTTTGTAAAATCATCAAAAATCATTATACATCAAAGAATACACACAGCGAAAACAACTCACACATTTATCTAATGTGTAGTGGACACAATCTACCAACATTCCCATCTCAATTACATGCAATTAAGACACAAAATCAGGTTGGAAATTGGTCTGTGCATTGTGGCATACAGTATGTGTGCCACAGCATGTGGCATAAAGCCACACGCTCAACTTTTTGTGCTATGTGCCACAGCATGTGACACCATGTGCTGTGGCGCGCCTATCCAAAATTTCTGCTGTCATTTTGATAGGAAAATAACAAATTTCTGACATGCGCTGTTTTCACATATGACTTTCGATCAAAATGACTTAAGCGCCCATATAAAGCTTAGCTCAAAAGCCAGTTATGAGATAGGTTTGGATACGATCTAACATTCTGATCAAAATTTGAATACCTAGGTGTAAAAAGCCACTTATTTAAAAAAATTAATGCACCCCAGCACTCAAATTGATTCCTTTCTCTCATTAGACCACATAAAGCCTTGAATCAAGTCCAAAAGGACCTAACCCACCTGATTAACCATATTATATCATAATTATGCACCTATATTTAAATTTTACCCCTCAATGATCATTTTCCCAATTCATAAACTTTCACAAATTGCCATCACCTAGCAAAACTTGGCCCACTTGGCCTTTTTCTAAACATAAACATATACATCCACATTCAGAACACATGTATTACTCAATCTTAGCCCCAAATTACTCATTTCATCATAATTTTTCTCTTGGGCTTAAGATTCACTAATATCAATAGCAATTTCAACATAAATATACTCAAATCATAGCCCTTGATTCATTTCATCACATATACAAACAATTAAGCTAAGATTCCACAAAATAACTACTTAAGTCATGCATGCAACCCTATGGCAACTTATTTACATATATATACATAAGTTTCTTAGTTCACTACATAACCTTAGAGAATTCCATGACAATGACAGCACTATACTGGTCCTGTCTCTCTTCCCTTACCCTGATCTTTGCCTGGTCCTATAAAAATGTAATCATGAGGGTGAGATAAAGATCTCAATAACAAAATAACTCACCTCTAATAACTATCACATGCAACTATATAAAAGTAAAGCATAATATATCATTTAAACCTCAATAACATAGCATATATCACAAGCTCACTTAAGTCACATCAATGTTTCACATTTCACCTCTTTATACCACTTTTCACCACTTATTTACACAAGTATCACATACCATAGCATGATCACTACTACTGACCAAACCTCTAAATCACCCCAACATGAAAACATAAGCTTACTTTAGACTAATGTACACTCTTATTAGCCTTGAGCTCACTTTTAGTGATAGAATTACCCAACCAAAGGTCTTCTATCTCACTTTCGGGCAATGGTTTCTCCCAATACATACAATGGGATGTCATTAACTCTAACATTATATCACATAGATACTAAGGAGTCTCAAATCCCCAATACCATACCTAATAGGCACTATGGAGATCTTCTCCAATACCGCACCCTATTGAGCACTAAAGAGAATATGCCATATAATCTTATCACCACCTCTCTACTCAGGTAAACTCCTACCCCTATGATCATGTTTTTTGAACCATTCAAAGTTCCTCATTATCACTTTACATGTTTTCTTATGCATAGCATATATATATATATATATATTATATTCACACCATAAGAAATCACATGTTTCAATACTTTTGTTCATTCAAAACTCATTTCATGCAATATTTACAAAAATTCCATAAATCATACTTAGTTGAAAACCATTTCATGCATTATATAGCAAACTCACATATAGTTACAACAAATAATCAAACAAAGGAAGTTATTAGATTATCTCAACCCTTCTGTCACTAGAAAGCTTACCTATTGATTTCAATAACCACTATATCTTATCACAAGCTTCTTTTCTCTACTCACACATCCAATATGCCAATCTGAACACATTTGACACATTTTAGTCATTTGGTCCATTTTGATCAAAAACTCATTTACTACTTAAGGCTATATTTATCCATAAACTCTTTTTCATTTATCTATACTAAGTTTATTACTACTCAATTACTACTTTACATCACCTTAACTAGTCTTTTTTTACTCAAATCAAATTTCTACCCTAAATTTTCTCTCTCTAAGGGTCAAATTGAGCCTACGAGTTTAAAGCTCTACCATTCAGCTTTAAACCAGCTATAAAGCTCTAATTTAACATTCAAGAACCTTTTTATTACTATTAGACAAGAATCAAATCCCACAAACTTCACTGATTCAATTTCTCTATAACTCATTTTTGAAGAAATTTATATAGAATGGAAGGTAAGAGTTATATATAGCTTACCTGATAAGTTATCGATCAGAAGCACCTTCTAATAACCTAAAATGGCTTGCCCTAACTCCATAACCCTTCTTTTCTCCTTCCTCTCTTGTGTTTCAAATTTCACGCTACTAAAATTTCTAAAATTTCACAACTTAAAAAGTCACTTTTTGGTCCATGGGTTGCGGTGCATAACACAATGAGATCTATTCTCACCATGCACACTTGCTTCAACCTAAAATATATTCCTTCCACCTGTATCTACTCATACAACATCTCAACAAGTCAATCTATTAAGTAATCATCCAGATCTCTAATCTCATACTAATTACCACTTTACCCTCAATCAACCACTAACCCCGAAATTAAGAAATTTAGGATGTTACAACTTGAGCCTATGTCCAGTCTTTAAGATACACTTAAGATTTTTCACTAACTTATACCAAGATTAAATTGGGCTCTTAGTTGCCATAGTATAATTCAAACTCTTTCTCGAGTCTGTAACTCTCCCCCTTATAAAGGTGATCTATAATCTCCTTAAGCTCCTCAAGCTTAAGTAATTCTACTTTAGATGAGAAATACAAAAAAGAATATAGTGAATTCAATAATGAATTACTACTAATAAATCTCTCTTTTAGAGTGGATATACAAGCAATGAAGCACTTAAAATATTGAATGTACTAACAGAAAGTAATAAATGTAGGTAGTTGGCTCCATTAATTTCACACACACTTTCCTCTTCATAAATGATTTCAATTTATAGTTGATTCTGGAAATATATCCATTATACTCATATGTTTGCTGTTGCGAACACCATCTTGACTTCTCTAAAGTTTTTCATCATTTAAGGCAATAAAACAATGCTTTTTTGATAGGCTTGTGTGTTGTTGGCGCCTCAAGGAAAGAAACAGCTAGATACATTAAATGCTCTGATAAAAGGTAAAAATGATGATACCAGTCGAAGAAAGACATATGGGTGGAAAGAATTAATCAAGGATTTGAATAGTAGTTTTCATATTACACTTGGTTATGTTTAAAGGATTCTAGGAAGATAAGAAAGTGAACAAAACACTTGATATGACAAAGGATTAGCAATTCGGTGAGTTTTGAGATGCTCTATTCAGGTATTGAAAAAACAAGGAAAAAAACTCTAAAGATATACCAATAGAAAGTAGGATATACCAGTAAGAGTATGAAGGTTTTATGATTGGCAATGAAAAGCTTCATACAAGTAGATAAGAAATACACTAAAAGGATTGATCATAAAATAAACGGATTGAAGAAGACATCTACCTGTATGACAAAGAACATTTTGGTAGGAATGAGACATTTGGGAAGGTCTCTAATCTACCGGTAGAAGTGAACATGAAATTTGAAAGATAAGAGCAAGAGAGGACACACAAGTAGAAATTAAACATTTGGGTAGAAGTCCCACATTTCGGTAGATCATAGATACACCTATAGGAATTTTTATGGAAAAACACAAGAAAGGCCCTTAGGTAGATCTTTGACATATTGGTAGATATGTCTAACCCATAAGAGATTGAGATATTTGTGTAGGATATTGACATACCGATTAAAAATGACATATAGTGATATATTCAAGAATAAATCCAACAAAAGATTTAATCCACATTTAATTCAAGCTGAATCAACTTTGGGACTAGAGATAATTCAAATAATTATTTCTACTTTAGAAAGAATTAAGGTAAAGGAAAATTAAATAATTTAAGAACATAAACCTTATTTCCTTAACATTGCCACTTGATTTTTATCTACAAATTGCCACATGATATTTATCTACAAAATAACAACTTCTCTAATTTTTTGTAATCATCAAAATCAGGGTTCAACAAGTGAAAAATAAGTTTTTTGGATATATAAAAAATATGTTTTTCTTCACAATACAATAGTACATTTATATTAGAGTTATAAATTGTTTGTAGGTTATTGGGAAAATTTAAATCATATGTTTGTAATAAAGCTTAGCTAGAAGGTTCAATTGTAAAAGGTTATGTAGGTGAAGAAATATTATTATTTTGTTCTAGATATTTAGATAGAGTTGAGCTAGTTTTCAATTGCCCTCATTGAGTCAATGATGAACCTATTGTTTGTACTTCTACCCCTACTATATTTTCTCCAATTGGAAAACATGTGGGTGGGTTTGAATATTTTACTCTTACTCTTAAAGAGAGATCACAAGAACATTGACACATGTTTACTAATTGTCAAGAAGTGGATCCATCTGTTAAGTAAGTATTTGATGATAATGTTATTTTTAGTAGGTTTATTGTTTTGAAAAACAATATTAAGTCGTTTTTAATACAGGAAATTTTTAAGAGTTGTAAAAGGGCAACTACAAAATAGAACTCGATTATCTCTTAAGGTTGATGAGAGAGTTTATAGAGAATTTGTTGATTGATTTTCTCGTAGAGTAAGTTCATATGTGGATTATTTTATATAAATTTTATTTAATTTCATATATCAATTAAGTAGATGTTTATGTTATTAGATACAAAATGATTTGTTTAGTTCTTACTCTATTGATTTAAAATTTCTTACTGCTGGGCCCCTTGATTATGCAAGAAGGTTTATTGCTTGTAATGTAAATGAGTTCAAATTTCGCATGCTTGAACATGAACAAGGGCTTACAACACAAAATTGTGACATGTTCGGTACATTTAGCATAATAAGTTATCCAAGTAGTAGTGATGGTGATATGTGCTTTGGTTGTAACCTATACACGTACCAGACTATTGTCTCACCACTAATCTGATATAAGAGGGGGTTAACAAAATTATCACACTATATAATACACCACTAAAGAAACATTCAATTTAAAATGCCTGGAAACCCAAGACTTCTTTATTAAAATAATTTGAAATTAGTCACATATCAAATAGTACACAACAAAAGACAATATCTTGCATTCATCACTCCTAACATATAAGGTAAATAAAGGAAACAACACTAAAAGAGGATCCATGCACTGCGACATGCACACCATATTTGTTGCAGTATGTGGCACAGAGCCACAAGCTTTCCTTGTCTGTGCCATGCACCATAGCATGTACAACCTTGTGCCGCAATGAAATCTTTTGCTGTCATATGACAGTTTATAAAAGTAAACTTCTAGTATGTGCCATTTTCACATATGAAGTCCGATTAGAGTAATACAAGTGCTTACATAAAGCTTATTTTATAAGCTAATTAATGAGATAAGTTTGCACACAATCCAATGCACTGATTTGAATTTGGACACTCAGGTGCAAAAGTTTACTTTTCTTCAAAAATTCAAGCACCAAAGTGTTCAAATCACACACTTTGTCTTAGTAGGCCATTTTGGGCTTAGAACTAAGTCTAAAAGGACCATTTACATCTGATTGACCAATAATCACAACATATATACACCTATACCAAGACTTGGCCATAAAATTGCCTTTTTACATGATAAAAGGCTGTTTTTCACAACTTTACACAAAAGTATCTTCTTGGCCATTCAATTTACAATTTCACCATAAAATCATCACTACAAGCATACTTACACATACACACTTTTATACAACACAATCCTAATCCCAAATCATTTTTCACCACATTTAGGCTAGGATTCACATATCACCATATAGTCACTACTTATATAATCACAACACATTCTTAACTAAATCTTAGCCCATTATCACATAGTCCACTACACATTCTACAATCTTACATGCACTAGGCTAAGATTATCAAAATCACTACTTATCACAAGTGCAAACATACATATGATTCCTATGGCAACTTAAACATTTACAAACATACAACAAAAACAATTTCATTACATAAACTCTTAACCACACGATTGTAGCACTACTATGCTTTTCTAAAATTTTTCCCTTTACCCAGCTCACTACTCAAACATATAAAAATGTAATCACGGGGTGAGGTAATAATCTCAATAATAGAATAACTAGCTACTACTAACTATTATAGGTAATTGTAAACAAATATTATATATAAGTAATAAAATAAAAGGCACAATATAATTTCACTTCACAAAATCATTTTCACAACCAATCATCATCACTAGTATGATTAACTACTATTCAAACTTCTATATCACCCCAATTGAAATCATAGTTTCTTTTTAGGCCAATACATACTCATTGACCTGAGTGCACCTTCAGTGGTAGAATCACCTGGCCAAAGATGTTCTATCCCACTTTTGGATTATGATTTTCCCCTATCACACATAATGATTAGGGTGTCGTTAGTCCAATACCACATCTAGTAGTAGAGCTAGGATCCCAAGTCAGAGGGTGTAAAATAATTTAATAAAAAATTAGTATTTTTTTAAAAAACGATAATTATGCTAGGACTAAAATTATAACAACAGAAATAGTTTCACCATCATTTTGGATTTTAAAAAAATATATTGAACAAATTGATATGGTCTTTTATTATAAATATATTGTTCATATCTTATCTAGACTATTAAAATATTATTTATCTAATAAATTGTTTAGCCTAAATATTTTTCATTTAATTCAGAGGGTGCACAATATTAAAGTAAGGGGTGCAAAGTTATAAATTTTATATACAATACTTATAATTTTTTCCAAAGTGAGAGGGTGCAAACCTTAAACCAATGTGGCTCTACCACTGACCGCATCACACATATGCTAAGGAGCATTGATCTACAACATCACGCCCCATATAGGCACTAAGGAGATAATATCCAACATCCTACCTCATTAGGTACTAAGGAGATGAAATTCTCTAACATTCACTAGTACAAATATAAAATTTATGGGGTACTTTTTTCATTGGTTGAAAGGCAAACGGTGTGAAAAATAAACGTAGTGGCATTTTTGTAATTATATTTGACACTTTTTACATCGGGTGGCCAGGCACCCAATGTAAAAAGCTCACTTTTTACACCGAGTGGGTGTACCCGGTGTAAAAAGAACACCACCCGGTGTAAAAAGTGTTCTTTTTACACCGGGTGCTCGGCCACCCGGTGTAAAAAGTAGTCTTTTTACACCAGGTGCACCCACCCAGTGTAAAAAGTGTTTTTTAAATTCCTTATCTCCTTCCTCTCCATTCAGTTCTCCTCCCTCTCATGCCCTCCCCCTTGTCTCCACTCCCTCACCGGAACCCCTCCCCCTCGTTCGCCTAGCCCCCTCCCCCTCCCCTTCCCTCAGTCGCCCCCCTCCCCCTCCCCCTCGTCCCCTTACCCACCCCCTCCCCCTCCCTCAGCTAGCCCCCTCCCCCTCTCCCTCCCTCTTGCCCCCTCCTCAATGCCTCTGCCTTGCCACTACTCCTTCTCCCTTCCTCACTCTCTTAGTGTTAAGCCATTACTGCAACTGCCACCACCTAGGTATGTGTTGAATATGAATTTTTAAATTTTATAATGCTTAAATTTAGTTTTTAATGATATTGATTGTTGCTGAGAGTACTATTAGTAGCTTCATAAGGCCTCAGGTTGTTGCATGTGATCATTTATTTGGTTTAAAATTGTTAATTTTCTCGTGTAAAATTTTCTAAAACTATTGGGAAGTCCAATTTTTAGGGGAGACTCTGTTGAAATTTTTTTTTAAAATTCATTCTTTCTTCTAATTTGCTTAAATTTAGTTTTTAATGATATTGATTGTTACTAGGAGTGCTGTTAGTGGCTTCATAAGGTCTCAGGTTGTTGCATGTAATCATTTATTTGGCTTAAAATTGTCAATTTTCTCTTGTAAATTTTTTTTAAAAGTCTTGGGAGATCTAATTTTCAGGGGAGACTCTGCCAAAATTTTTTCAAATCTTATTTTAATTAGGAACTTAGTTTCTTGAAATAATTTGAAGGTAATAACATTAGTTATATTCTTTAAGAGGTGACACATGGATCGTAGTTAGATGAATGCTAGATGAACGAGTAACGAGTATGATAATGGGGTGAAAGAATTTTTGGCATTTGCTAAGAAAAATACTGTTGACAATAGTGAAAGGTTCTATTGTTCTTGTGTTAATTGTTTAAATGAGAAGAGACTAGGTGTTGCTGAAATAAGAGAGCACTTAGTTTGTGATAGGATTTACAAAAATTATACAATATGGATTTGGCATGGTGAACGATTGAAAAATTATAGTAACACATCTTAATGTGTGGGAGTTGATAATCTTGATGATAAAGTAGAAATGAATGAAGATCGATTATAGGACATGATCTGTGATATTGGGGAAGAGGCTTTTGAACGAGCATGTGTATGACAACTTGTGCACTAATGCAGAGAAGCCTATATACCCATGGTGCACTGATTTTAGTTTGTTATCTAGGGTGTTAAAACTAGTTACTTTAAAGGCAAGAGCTGGGTAGAGTGACCAAAGTTTCACATGGTTGTTAGAGTTACTTCAAATAATGTTTTCGAAAGGCAATGCACTACCAAATTGTTATTATGATGCCAAGAAGATCTTGTATCCAATGGATATGAAGTATAAAAAAATACACGTATGTCCTAATGATTGTGTGTTGTACAGAAAGGAGCTTGAAGGGGAGGATAAGTGTCCAAAATGTAAGGCACCACGGTATAAAGAGAAGGGGGCTCCTACAAAGGTCTTATGGTATCTTCCAATTATACTAAGGTTCAAGCATTTGTTTGTAAATACTAATGATGCAAAGAACTTGATGTGGCATGCAAATGAGAAGATATCTGATGGAAAACTTTGACATCCAGCTGATTCTCCTCAATGGAAAAAAATTGATCAATTGTTTCCCAAATTTGGCAATGAGCCAAGGAACTTAAGGCTTGAACTTTCTACCGATGGAATGAATCCTTATGGTAGTCTTAGTAGTATACATAGTTCATGGCCTGTTCTTTTAGTAATTTACAATCTATCACCTAGGTTGTGCATGAAATGGAAGTACATAATGCTATCCATATTGATTTCAGGACCAAAATAACCAGGAAATGATATTGATATTTACCTAAGACCTCTAATTGAAGATTTGAAAGTGTTGTGAGAGGTAGGTGTGGAAGTGTTTGATGTAAATTAGAAGGAGAATTTTAAGTTACGTGCTATGATCTTTTGTACTATAAATGATCTTCTTGCATATGGAAATTTGTTTGGTTATAGCATGAAAGGTCATAAAGCTTGTCTAATTTGTAAAGAAAGCAAAAACTACCATCAACTTCAACATGGAAGGAAGATAGTCTACCTTGACCATCGAATGTTTCTTAGACGAGATCACCCATATAATAGATTGAAGAAAGCTTTTCATGGTTACCAAGAACATAATAATGCTCCGGATGCTTTGATTGGGGATCAAGTGTATGAACGTGTGAAAAATATTAATATTGTCTTTAATAAGACTAAAAAGAATACTGGTGCAAAAAGCATATGGAAAAAAAAGTCTATCTTTTTTGACCTCCCATATTGGCACAATCTTGAAGTAAGACATTGTATTGATGTTATATACGTGGAGAAAAATGTGCGTGATAGTATTATTGGAATGCTTCTGGACATACTAGGTAAGATTAAGGATGATGTGAATGCAAGATTGGATTTGAAAGAAATGGGAATACGGGAAGACTTACACCTAAGGCCAGAAAGTAAACAAACTTATTGTCCTCTAGCCTCTCATACATTGTGCAAATATGAGAAAACAAGTTTTTGTGAGTGTTTACATGGAATCAAAGTTCCTTCGGGGTATTCTTTAAATATTATGAAGCTTGTATATATGAAAGAGTTGAAACTGGTAGGTTTGAAATCTCATGATTTCCATGTCTTGATACAACAGCTATTACCTTTGGCTATTCGAGGCATATTGAAAGAATATTTAAGATTTACAATAACTAGACTTTGTTTCTTTTTCAATGCTATATACAGTAAAGTTATTGATCCCCATAAACTGGAAGAGTTAGAACAAGAAGCTTGCACTATATTATGCCAACTTGAGATTCACTTTCTTCCTACATTTTTTGACATTATGGTTCACTTAATAGTGCATCTAGTAAGGAAGGTAAAATTGTATGGCCCTATTTATTTGCGATGAATATACCCAATTGAGAGATACATGAAAATACTAAAAGAGTATGTCAAAAATCCATTTTGACCTGAAGCATCAATAGTTGAGAAATATGTTGCTGAAGACGCTATAGAGTTTTGTTCTGATTACTTGTCAAGTACAAAATCAATTGGACTTCTTAAATCTCGTCATGAGAAAAGGCAATATAGTTAAGGCACATGTGGAGTATCAGTGAAGAGCATGAATCATGATGAATTACAAAAAGTACATTTATATATCTTGAATAATATTGATGAAGTTAAAGATTACATATCTTCTCATAAAGAACTTTTAAAGGAAAAAAATTATCGAATGAGAATGACAGAACAAAAGTTGTTGAAAGAGCATAATAGGACTTTTTTGAATTGGTTCGAGCAGAAAATTTTGAATGAAAGTTGTGTTTCTGAAATAGTTAAATGGTTGGCTGGAGGTCCTAACTTTGATGTTATATGTTGGAGTGCCTATGATATTAATGGGTATTCCTTTTATACAAAGTCCTTGGATGAGAAGAGTACGGTGTAAAATAATAGAGTTATGATAATGGCTGAAGTCGTGCACTTCTCTAGTTCAAAAGATAAGAAACCTAAACTAGCATCTAGGACTTACTTTGGGGTTATTAAAGAGATTTAGGAGGTTGATTATATAAAATTTAGAGTTCCTGTTTTCAAATGCAAGTGGGTTGACGTCAATAGTATTCGTGATAATAAGTTTGGATTTATAATGGTCGATCTTAAAACACTAACTTTTGGAAATGAGCCATTTATTATTGCAGACCAAGCTAAACAAGTTTTCTATGTCACGGATCCAGCAAATAAAAATTGGTCAATAGCACTTAAAGGAAAAAGGATGATTGATAGTAATGACGATCATGAATCAAATTTTAATATTTTTAAAACCCTAACTTCTCAAGTGGGCTACCAATTTTGGATGTGGTAGATGAAGTAGATGATAAACTTGCCATAAGAATTGATAACCATGAAGGGATATGGGAGAATATCCCTATATGAGTTTAGTTTTGAAATTAAAGTATGTTAATTTAGTTCAATTAAATTTATGTTATGGGATTGTTTTTCTTAATTATCTTATCTTTGATTATTTTTCTAATTAATTTCATTTATTTGAATTAATAGAAATATGGAGAATCAAGGTGATGACACTCAGAGCTAGCCCACTATAAGTTAATCAATTGGTGATATTGCTCTTAGTGGGGAGCCGAGTCAGGGCACCCCTAGTGAGGAGGCGAGTCAGAGCCAATCTGTGAGGAGGGGGAGACGTGGCACACAATTGAGAGATCTGACTTTAAGTAGGAGTACTAGGCATGGGTTACCAATTCAATTTGACTAAAGATGGAATCTGATATGGCCACATAAAGGCAAGTTTGTTAGTTTTCTTGGCCTCCTATTGTGTTTGAGGACTGGCTTGATGTGCCAGAATGTGTGAAGGAATAGATTTAGGAAAGTATTCGGGTAAATAATTAAAAATTAAATTTTTTTATGGTTATATATTATTGGGCAATTATTGATTATTATCTTATGTCTTCATTGTAGCTCACATACGATGTTCCATCTAATCAAGATTGTCGACACAAATTGATTTCTTACTGTGGAACATGTTGGAGAAATTTTAAGACTGATCTTGCTAGAAGATATATCTTTATCGAGGTGCCAGAGGGTCAGGCTCATCCCAATCCTCTTGATACATACCAGTTCCTTGATAAAGATACTTGGGAAGAATTTGTCAGGATTCGGACTTCTAAAAAGGCTTTGGTTTATTGATTTTTAATTTATTTAAGTTTTATTTAGATTTACTTCAATTATAAAATCTAAAATTCAATTTATTAATAGGAAAAACGAGCTAAAGGGTGAGAAATTGCTCGGCAAAATCAATGACCCCACACCCTGTCTCGTGGAGGTTATGTTAGAGTTGATGATATACTGATGGTAGAGAAATAGAAGAAGAGAGAAGCCAAATCTAATCCTTTTATACTCCTTTCTCCACCATCACCTATCTCTCGAGAGGAGAATTGGAGATATGGACATCAGTACAAGAAAGGAGGCTATACAAGTGAGACAGCATGGGAGATTGCTAAGAGGATTGTAAGTAAAATTATTATTCCTTGTCCCTTTAAATTTCTATACAATTGTATATATTATTAATTAATATTGTTATTTTTATATTATAGGATGCTCTTAAAGAGCAACGAGCCCAAGGAAGCTTCATTCCAGAGGGCAGAAATGATATCTTAACAGTTGCTACAGGCAAGCCAGAGCATCTGGGTCGTGTGAGGGGCGTTGGATATGGTGTGGGCATTAAGGACTACTTTGGAGCACCTGCACATCCTAATTCAAGAGGTGTAGTGACTAGAGAAAAGCTTGATACATTGATATCCACTGTGAGGCAGCAGACTAAGGATGAGTTTGAAGCTTCATTTGCAGCTCAGCTTCTACAAATGAAAGAGCAAATGAAGGAGGAGATGATGAGCATGATGAGCTCACGACAGGAGACAACTGCTGAACCAGTTCATACGTCTCCTGCATTTTATAGTACAAAAGGGAGTAACATTCTTGAGCGTGTGTCAGAGGGTCCTTCTGGTGACAATATTGGTGAACTATGTGAGATATTTCTAAAAGATCTTGATAAATGCTTGGTTGCTCTTGGTAGCATCTACAGCTTAAGGTCAACCATCTATCGCAAGCAAATTCAAGATGATCAAGTAAGAGTGGTGGTTGCAGATCCAAAAGTGCCAGATGCTTTGGTTCCATTCCCTACTGATGAGGTGAAGACTGTGGTTGAAGCTGTTGGCAATTTTATCCTATGGCCCAAGAGACTTGTGAATCTGGTTCAAACTGTGGTACAAAATTTCATGAATTTTTATTATGTAGCAACTTCCTAATATATGTTTTTTATTAACTATTTCTTGTCTTTTTATTATGTAGAAGCTTTCCTCGCCGAATCTCCTAAAGCTTCCACAACCCTCGTTGACTCCGCATCAATGAATGATCTTAATGGCATATGATTTATCATTCGAATTCAAGAGTTTAGAAATTGATCCGGAGCTTGTGGGTAAGAAAGACATGATAGTGACAATTGAACGGGAAGATTTGGTTCGACTTCTGTCGAATAATCAACTTACCACACCACACATTAAACTATTTATGAAGTAAGTATATTTTTCTTTAATATAATTGCATTGTTGTAAGTAAACTTAATCATCAAGTTTATTAAACTAATATAATTGTATTGTTGTAGGTATCTTCATCATTTGTACATTACATCGGGTAAAGGTGATAAGTTTGGATTCCTTTGCTCTCATTACATGATAGAGAAAAGTAATACTCCAGAGTTAAGGGCCGCGTACCTCCAACAGAGAATATGTGAAGTCAAAAAGGATGTTTTTATGGCTCCATATGTGCACTCGTAAGGATCAATTTATAATTAATAGTTTTTCAATATGGATTTACTTTAACTTATATCATATTTAGCAATGATCATTGACAGTTATTTATTCTTTCAATGAAGAGCAACACTGTTGTCTTTTTATGCTCCTTCCATTATAAACTTGGGAAAGAAATGAAGAAGACGATAGACTTGTAAGAATACTTTTACTAAACTATTTAATTTAAGTTTTTTTGAATATTTTTACTAACTTGGTAATCTTTGATCATAAGGCAATGAGAACATATCAAAATATAGTCTTACAAAAGCATGGACATGAGCTCAAGGATCCCACATGGATTGAGCCAAAGGTGATGCTATATTTTATTAATATGTTCAATTATTAAGATTTCTTACTAATTTTTTATGATTTGTTCTTATACAGAGTCATAGACAACCAGTGAGGACGAACTTGTGTGGTCTATATGTCATGAGACACATACTCAATATTATCACATTAGGCATGACCAAATTTACAAAAGAGATAAATATATTTTTAAAAATTTTATTTTATTATGTTATTTCATATTGATTAATATGCCTATTTTATGAATCAAATTTTAGATGTTTGACAATTCGGATGCATTTTCTGAAGCTAAAATTGAAGACATTCGCATACGTTGGGCAACCTATTTTGTGGAGAACTTATGAGGTTTTTTGTTACTTTTAGACATGTTTTAATTTTGATAGTTGACACAATTTAGACAATTATTAGTTTTTATAATAGTTAAATAGTTTTGTATAGTTGATAAATACTTGATAAACAATTGTAAATGAATTGAATTGTTTGATTTGGCAATTTTTATGTATAGGAATGGAAATTTTGACAATTATTAGTTTTTTTAATAGTTAAATAGCTTTGTATAGTTGATAAATACTTGATAAACAATTGTAAATTAATTAAGCTGTCTGATTTGGCAATTTTTATGCACAGAAATGGGTAAAATTGATAAAATGAATATATTATAAAAAAAATAAAATACTTTTTACATCGGTTATTACCATAACCATTGTAGAATATAATATTTTTTTACATCGGTTATGGTAATAACCGGTGTAAAAAGTGTACTTTTTACACCGGTTAGGAGCCCAACCGGTGTTAAAAGTTAAAGTAAATTTTTTTTATTTTCTTGTATATAATTTTCAACATCGGCTTTATAATTGATGTAAAAAATTTAATTTTTACATCGGATTTATAACCAATGTAAAAAGATGGACTTTCTACACCCCCTGAAACAACATCACCTCTTTAATCACTGTAAAAAGTTATTTTTAACCGCTGTAAAAAATTATTTTTGTACTAGTGATCGTGCCTTGTTGGGCGCTAAAGAGAATGATGCCATACAGACTTCTCATTACTTCTCCCATAGGTAAACTCTCACCCCCTATGATCATGCTCTCATATAAACAAGTAGTTTATATACTAAATTCATATATATAGCTATAAAGTCATATATTTCCACAAAACCATTTCTTTGAAATCCATTTCCTTAAAATCCTTTTCATGCACAAACATTTGTTCTTCCCAAAACATGTACAGTTCAAAGCAATTTCATGCAATAGCTATAATACTTACAAATAGTTATAATAGATAATTACATAGAGGAAGTTATTCAGTTATCTCAATCCTTCTATTACAAAAAAAGGTTACCTGTGGATTCTCACAACAATTGATGTCCTCACATGCTTTCTCTCTTAAGTTACATCCGTAACATGACAATATACACATAATTAGCACAATTAGTCAATTAATCAAATTGACCACAAGAACTAATTATTACATAAAACCACATTTAAGTATTCATTTCCTTTCACTTGAGTAATTTAAGTTCCTTACAATTCAATTACCTCTTTCTATCACTTCCATCAATCCTAACATACTTTCTTCCTACTTTCCACTCGCATGTCCTTTTAGTTCAAGGTCAACTTGAGCATACAACTTTAAAGCTTTATCGTTTAACTCTAAACTAGTTGCAAAACTTTAATTTGATTCTTAAGAACCTTTTTATTATCAAAGGTTAAGAAATAAACCCCTTAAAATTTCTCGATTCAAATTCTCTATAATTCATACTAAGAGAAATTATTCTAGAATTGAAGCTAAGGGCTATACAAAACTTACTCAGTAAGCTATATTAGTCAAAAATATCTCTCAAGCTTCCATAAATCATTGCCCTAGTAGAGAAAACTCCACCTCTCCTCTCCTTTTGCATTTTTTTCCCTCTTCCCTTTTAATTTCCACGAGCTAACCACATCCTTATCACTCAATTTCAGTGTTGTGCACCACACGCTGGTAACACTAGCCACGACGCGTGGCATAATGAGGAAACTACTCACCACACACACCCACTTAACTTTGAAACGTGATCCTTTCACTCATATTTTCTCATCCAACATTCCAAAGAGTAAAAATACCAAATTGTCATCCAAAATCCTAATCATTCACTAATTATTAATTTACCCACAATTAGCAATTAGTTTCAGAATTACAAAATCAGGATGTTACATTAGTGGTGTGGCTTATTATTGAAAGTTAGTTGATATAATTGAACTCAATTATCAAGGAAGATTTATAGTAATATTATTCAAATACAAGTGGGCTTATACTTCCAACCATCATGGGATCATTACTGATGAATTAGGAATCATGCTAATAGATTTTTTCTCGATTAATACAGACGAGAGATCATGAGGATGATGAGCCATATATTTTAGAATCAGAGGCTCAACAAGTTTATTATGTTGAAGATGAGCGAAATAAAAACTAAAATATGGTTGTACACTTGAAACTAAGAGATATATATGACATGGGAGATGATGAAAATGATTGCCATGATTTTGAGCCTTTCCATCCCCAAAACTTGGAAGAGTTATTTCCTTATAGTGAAGCTCATATGAATTTATCTAGGTATATTTTAAAATGTATAAATTTATTTGTTTGCATACTTTTATTTTTTTAATAAATTTTAAGTCAATTTTCTTTGTAGGGAAGAAGAAGATGAACAGATGGAGAACATGTGTTAATATGCACAACAATATGTTTGATCCCAACTACCATCCTATGCCAGCTCATGATGTTAGCTAATCATCTGGTATTTTTGCTAGGGGTCAACCCATGTATGGTGATATGCCTTTTGACCTAGTGTCACCTATCGATGATAGAGTAATGTTGGATACTCTAATGGTTACCTAAATCAAAGCCAAGAAGGGACACCCATATAGCAAGAGAAGGCATCTATGCAACAAGAAGAGTCCAAATAACAAGAACCTATGCAAAGACAACATGGTCAAGGTTTTAGAAAAAGTGGATTTCGAGTGACCGTTATGGGTATTTAAATCTAATATTTTACCTTTTTCATATACATTTCCTTGCTTTTTTTCCTGATAATCTTTTTTTCAAATGAAAGTGGAAAACATTTCCATTCAATGCTTAAAAGAAAAAGATGTATTTTTGCTTCAAAATAGTGAAAGAATTCACACATGCAATGGAATACACTTAATCAACCAATTAGAGATGCTAGCAGGTTCTTGACAAGTTTTTTAGGAATTCTTGCACTTAATTATAATAATTTTCTATTAAGATATACTGATTGGTACAAGATTCTTGACACAATGAAGGACCATGTTTATGAAAATATTGTCAAGGAAATTAGTAGAAAAATGATGTTTCTTTTCATAATTATCATTAATTGTAACTATTATTTGTGTTATTAATATATATATTATGCAGGCTCATTTTCTTATTGATGATTTGGGCCACAAAAAGTTTATTCTGAAAGCAATGGGGGAAAAGTGCAAAGAATATAAATATGATTTGTACAAAAATAATCAAGATGGTACCAAATCCATAAAAGAATTGAAGAATGATGTGCTAGATGGTGTATCTAAAGAACATTGGGCAGCATTTGTTGATTACCATGCAAATCCTAACACAGAAGTAAGATTTTATTTTTAAATAATTTTTTCTTAAAATAAAATTCATTTATTAATAATAATTATTTTTATAGAATTTCACATAAGAAATTGAAAGTAGGGGTCACTTGAAGATTCACCATACGAGTGGAACTCTCAATTTTGCAAGGAGAAGGGGTTATATGGTATTTTTTTTAATTTTTAATTTATCACATTAAATATTTTTATATATTTTTTATTCAATAACAAAGATTTTTTTTTTTGATACGAAGAAGAAGACGGCGACAAGTGAACTTTGTGGAGCTCTACAAAGTAACTCATTTAAATAAAGATGGCAATTCTTGTAATGAACAGCAGCTATAATAAGATAATAATTATTTGCTCAAAGATTAACTAAAAATTAAATTAACAAGTCAAATTCTTTCTAATTTCTCTTTTTTTAAATAGAAATAACTTAAAAAATATGAAAGTCAGCATTCATTAGATTCTAGTGTTAGTAATGATATTTTAGTGCGAGCTTTAGGCTAAAATCACTATGGACATGTGAAGGGATTGGGATTAGATCTAACACCGACACGGGTATTCAAATGTTCTCATTCAAGTCGAGGCAGATCAAGCCCTTTTGTACAAAATGAAATTGATCAAGTAAAGGAAAGGGTGTCACAAGTAGAGAAGCAAAACAAGAGATTGCAAGAAGAGTTGCATGAGAGAGAACTAATTTACAAGAGGGAAGCGGAGTTGTTGTCTATGGAGAGAGAAAGGTTGGCTCTAGAAAGAGAAAGGATGGCTCTAGAAAGAGAAAGGGAAAGAGAAAGGGAAGAACAATTTCTGGCCATGTAAAAAGAAATGAAAGAAACAATAATAAAGTCGATGGAAGTGAAATGGCAAATGCGATACTTTAATTCATTAAATACAATCAACTTGTTTTATTTGTATTTTTTTCATCTTATATTTTCAAACTCTACAGATTTGTTTTGATTTGCTAGATTTATTCTCCAATCTTAGTCTAGACAGCAGAATACATATAAATTTGAACAATTCTCCAAGCTCTTTTCATAGATGAATTTTCCACTAGGAATTATTATTTGTAATGGACTAATGATTTTTCTTTTTTTGTTTCCTTTATGTTTAACTTTGTTAAAACTTTGATGAAGAATTTCATATCAAGTTGTTTTTCAGTTAGTAATATTTTCTTTATGAGTGTGATAGCTTATCAATAATATATAAGTTATTTGTATTAAAATTAATAATATAACTTTCATTAACTTAAACTTAAATTTTATTTAACAAATAAAAAATAGTTATTAGAGATATAATATATTTTTTATCATTATATAATGATTTTTTGGTTAAAATTAATACTATAAATTTTATTCACTTGAATTTTATTCAACAGTGAATTTGCATATAACAAAATATAGTTAATTATATAATGATTTTGTTATTAGAACAATTTAGTTATTCGCAATCATTAATAGAAATATTTCATTTTTGTTGTTATATAGTAAAAATTAAAATAACTTGATTTAATTATTATGACAAAAAATTTAATTTTTTACAGATTAATTAATGGGTTAAAATTAATACTATAAATTTTAATCACTTGAATTTTATTTAAAAATTAATTTTCATAATAAAATATAGTTAATTATGTAATGATTTTGTTATTAGGAAAATTTAATTATTCACATTCATTAATAAAAGTATTTAATTTTTTTATACAGTAAAAATTAAAACAATTTAATTTAATTATTAAAATAGTAATATTTCATTTTTTATAAAGTAAAAAGTAAAACAACTAAATTTAATTATTTTGAAAAATTAATAAATGGGTTTTTTTATTGTTAAAATATGTGGCAGCAGCCACGTTAAACGTGGCTATAAACGTGGCTATATAGGCGCATGGTATCTGCCTTTATTTGTTTGCTTGTTTTTTGATTTCTTCTCCGACGTCATTTCTTCTATTGCATCTCTAAAAAATTTTGTAAGTTGTTTCTAATTTCATTCTTTTTCTTCTTTATCTCGTTTCTTATTTTATTTGTGTGTTCTCATGTTTTTATTAAATATTAATTTAATCTTTTTTCTTTTTCCAGAAACTTCACCGATTATCATAATTTCAGGTCAGTCGTTATTCTTTTTTTCTAGTTTATAGTTTCTTCTTTTAATCTAAATTTTCTAACTATATTTTTACTTTTGTTTCACAGGTGGCAAAGATTTGATATTAATATGATATATAAAATATTAACTAAAAATATTTCAAACCATAAATTTACAAATTAAGTAGAAACAGAAATATATACTTCTGCAGTAATGGATAAATCATTAAAATGAATACTAAGTCATTTGTTCTGATAATCTAAATCAATTGTATTAATAATCTGACAATACAATAAATAAAATTTAATTATGAAAAATATTTTTAAAATTAAATTGCGTGAGATATGTTTTAAACTATTACAAAAAATAAAAATATAATATAAAATTTGTAACATTTAAATTACTGAAATTTTTTTTGAAATATTTAAATTACCAAAAAAAGTTGCTGAAATTTTTTTAAAAAAATATAAGCTAGTAGCGAGCCACGTTTTCTTAAAAAACGTGGCTTAACCTTGCCGGAGTCTGACATCTTGTCAAATTGGAACGATAGCCACGGTTTCTTCAAAAACCATGGATTTGAGCTTTTTTTTTTTTTTTTTGGAAAAACGTGGCTATATTCTTCCCATGATTGATATAACCACAAACTGTTGGTAGAGGAGTTGATGATATAAAGAAAGTGATCTTAAGCTAGGTTCATTGCTGTAAATACACAATCCATCATGAAACTATAAAGATGTATTAGAATATGAATTGCCACTAGTGATCAGGCATGAAAAGAGACGTGATAGAATTTGTATCTTAATGTCTGATTTGCCAAAAGGTCAAATGGAATAGTGTGAACTTTACAATCATTGAAAATTCCAAAATAAAAATGGAACAGTGTTTCAGTGAACTATATATTTGGGTTACTAATAACACAATTAGGACATAATTCAATTTGAGTGATTGTGGATCTCCTGACAAAATCAACACTCTTCCTAACAATTTTATTTAATGATTCATTAGAAATACTAGCAATGATCTATATCAGGGAGATTGTGAGGCCTCATGAGATGTCAAGTATAACTTAGTAATACATAAAGAATATTCAAGAAATTCGGTAGTCTTGATAGACTCAGGAGAAGATATGATCAACTGTATTTAAGAAAGAAAAATCCCAAAAAAATATTATGAGAAAACTTTAGAAAAATTAAATACAGCCAATAGCTCAAAATTACACATATAGGATAAATTAACTAATGCACATAAATGTTGAACCAAATATTTTGATGATAACAAAACTAAAAGAAAGGAATTTGTTACTTGTATAGATTGAATATCATGAATCAATTAACAAAACAATTAAAAGAAATAACTGAGAATATAGACAAATAACCAATGAAATTCATCAGATATAGCATACAATCTTAATTTTTCAATAAACTTTTAAAGATATCCTTCATTAATAATAAAAGAAATGGAGTGAAATAATGAGGGGTAATATTAGGATAATTATTTCAATTAAACCTTATTTTTTTCAAAACCTCCTATATTTTAAGATACCAAATCACTTTCAAAAATATTTATAGAATAGGGAGGGAGTATTATATTTACTGTAGGATTATTGAGAGTTGCGAGTCATCATCTCATTCAAACACAAGATATAATAGTAGGATCCTTGAAACTTCCCAACGCAAGTACTATATCTGTCGTGTTGCAATAATTTTGTTTTCTTTTTGTGGACGTTGGAGTGCAACAATTGGGAGTAGTGGAAGTTAAAACCACTTTAATTTTTTTTAATACTATTAAAGCAGCTGTAATTTCTTTTAACAAAGTTAAAGTAGCTGTAACTCTTTTCAAATCAATTAATTAAAGCAGTTTTAAAATTAGTAAAGAAAGAGATATCTACATCAGTTAAAATTGGCTATCTAAACCAGTTTTATAACCTATGTAGATAAGACTGGTGTAGAAAGCCTGTTAATTTCTACATTGATTATACAACCAGTGTAGATATGTGCATCAAATCTACACGGATTGTCACCAAAACCGGTGTAGATGCACAATATCTACACCAATTATAACATCACAACTAATTTAGATATGTGGATATCTACACCGGTTGTAATCACAATTAGTATAGATATGCCATATCTTTTTTAAAGAAATAAGGGTATTTTTTTGGATAGGAGGTGATTTAAATCACTTTTTATCCAAAAAAAAAGATCATTTAAAGAATATATTTAAATTACCAATCATCTAAAAAGTACATATATATTTAAACAACATAGCAAGAACATAAATTTAAACACAAAAATATTAATATAGCTAGAAAGATTATCAATCATTACAAATGGTTTCCATGTACTAACATCCTCTACACCGAACCAACATGAGCTTTTAAGTAAGATAAAAGGAACACAGAAAGAAGCACATTCCATTTACTGCCTTATGCTTAATTAACTTACAACAACTTCTTTTATCATCACTGTATGAAAGATTAATAAGTTCATGTTGGTGACTAATGAGCATGTTCATGTTAAGTTCCTTCAACATGTTCCTACCCTCCATATTTCGATCTAAAGGTTTCACCACCAAGCTTCCGTGCATAATCAAAGATTGCTTCTTTGACATATCTTTTCCATGACATTGCTATGTCCTCAATCAACAAGGGATGCGTTAGACAATGAAGAGAACTCTGGAGCCTAAAATAACAGTTGGGATATTTAGAGTTTTGACAGATCATTCCTCCTCCTCATCATCTAGATAAATATTATCATCATAGTGCAGATAAATATGTTGGCATATAATAGATATATATGTCTAAGTAAAAGATGAGATATGACAAATTCATCAATAGCCTTCTGAAATGAATCAGAAAAAATATTGCAAATTTAGAATTAAAAATCATCATCATCATCATCATCATCATCATCATCATCATCATCATCATCATCATCATCATAGTGTAGCTCCAAACACCAACTAAAAATCTCAAGCCCTATGTGTTATTATCATCTCGCTACTTTTAAAACAAATCACACATTTGTCCAGCAAACAAAAAATGAAAAGAAAGGAAGGAATTCTATCTTACTCATTCGCATCAGTAGTTGGCAACTTTGGGAAAGAGCTGTCAGCACCAGGGCTTTCTAAAAGATATAAAGTTGATATTCCTTTCACAAATTTTAAATGAGAAGTCATTTGAAGTAAACACTAACCTAAAAGTTTAGCTTAGAGACAGTTCCTCATTAATGTCTATCAATTAGACTAAGTGTTAAAGCAATTAGATTATAGTAGAAACACAAAATAAAGGTCCCAAATCAACCTTTTATCCAAGAAAATACAAAAGAGAGGAAGAACCATTATTTTATGTTAGAAAAGACAAATACAGCAATAATTGGAAAAGAAAAGGGCATAAAAACTATACCGTCTTTGCATCCCTCAACCATATCTTTGCTTGATTGCTTGCCAAGTCTGTATTTCTGCATTGCAGCAGGGAACAATTCAAAATAATAAAATATTTTAGGGTCACATCCACAAGAAAGCCAAATCTAAGCATAGTAGCCATTTTAGTGTAGCTTCTGCAGTCAAACTGTTTACCTTAATGACTCTTCAATTGCAACTAGCCACAAGATGGATAAATAAAACAATTTTGGTAGCTATTACAGATAGAAACTGTTCAAGTGACTAGAGTGGTTTTAGCTACCAATACAAATGAGAGAAATGGTGTGATGAATTTATAACAAGGAGAGACACACATATGAAAATTATATTCAAATCTTGCCAACATATAAATAAATGTAGACATATTCTTTGTCATCATAACCTTCAACGAAAAGGAGCAAAAATAAAGGGGAAACTTGTTGGGGGTCATTCAAACATGCGATGAAATTATTAAACAAAACTAAAAGCTATAACTTTTTTATTTCATATCATACAGTAAATATTTTTATTTTTTATTTTTTAAAAACACTCACCTCAGTGCTGGTGGCTACCAAATTTATCTTATATAAAGCTTTTCTACTTTTTTGGTCTACAAGATAACACACAAAAACATCCACCTCAATGATATACTCTTTCACTATGACACCACAAAAATATGCTTGCTTGGCCAAATGCTATAACACATAATCCAGATATATGGCCCATAGATCATAATCAACTCAAATCAAGCCAAATGATAATTGGTTCGAAGGTCATGATATTTTGATTTTACCTTTGAAGATTAAGTTATTCTGATAATTCTAGCATATGTATATAAACTTTGTTTATCTTCTTTCCATACCTACTCCCCAAAACTTCATAAGAACTTCATGATAATTAACACTTGCTTCAACTCGCATGCCTTCTATCACTTTAAAATCCAAAATTTCATTCCTTCAAAGCCAAGAATTTGAAACTAAGATAAGATTCATGGATTGATATGAACAGTAAAGGAAAGAACATCCAGCAGATATGATAAAGGCATAATAAGCACATACTTCAACAGAGCAACCATAGCAATCAAGCCTAATGAGACTGGCTCCGATGCAAGGGTCGCTTTGCGAAGCATTCTAGATAACCCCGATAAAGAAACTTCCTTACTTAAGAGCGAGTTCAAAGCTTGGGTTAAACTGCATCAGAACCCCAATAAAACAAACCCTATAAGAATCAAGTCCAACAAGGGGCTTAGATAATCGCTAAAATCGTGCCAGAAAAGAAACAAGAAAATACATAGTTAACCCCCAAAATAGTGTGTAAGATTTAGCAATTTTAAAATTAAATAGATCTGTAACAGAGCAACCTCATATAATCACCACTAAAAGAAAATACAAGGGAAGAACTGGCAAAGGATGCACCTCAGTAGTGGAGCAAGAATGGTGTGAAGACTAAAGCTCAACTTGTGCAGAAACGGAATTGAGAAGTGAGGACGAGAACTACACTTGAGATTTTATATCATAGCAGGATACGACGGAGGGCGAGGAGTGGTGGATGGAGAAGATGACAATACGCCGAAACAGAAAGGAGAGCAAGAGTGGCAGAGTGGGAGACGCGGCACCTAAGAAACAAGGAAAAAGGAAACAGAAGGGCTTACAGCAAAATAAGTTTAAAAAGAATATCTACACCTATTACAAGTAATATCAGGTGTAAAAATATTCAAAAATAATTTTTTAAAAAAAATTAAAATATATAACTGTACCGGTTATATTTAATAGGGAGAATGACGATTAAGGACTCCCTAAGGACATTAATTTCAGTTAGGAATCCTGAAAAATAGAAATCCCAATTAAAGACCATGGTCTTTAAGTGGGATAAAAAACAAACTTGAGTTTACAAAACTGCCCCCTCACTAAACATTGAAAGGTAACACGAAAGAAGCTCATCTCGTGTGCTCTGTTTTCTTGTTTTTCGATGGGAAAAATACTAATGGAGTGTGCTCTCGTGCGCTGAAAATGTTAGAGAAAAATTAGTGGAGTATAATCATCTTGTAATAGGTAATTGTATGCATTGCTTCTTTTACATTCCGTCCTCTACCATGCATGGAAGAGAAGTTTGCATCTTCTTCTTCCATTTCTCTTCCATTGCTCTATTTTCTTTTTTTACACATGTCCTCTGTCATGCACGCATAGAAAGAAAGTTTTAATCTTTACAAATGTTGTCTTGCACCATTTCTCTTTGTTTTATACCTAGGAAAAAAAAGTAGTCTTCTTAATGATTACTAGACTTTATATATAGATATGCGGAAGAAATGATTTCCAAGAATGACATAGTTGAAAAAGTTGAGGAGTGAAAAATAAGAAAAATATAACATGGATACTGAATTTTTATGATCTGTGTTGAAAAGTGCGTGAATGTTGAAAAATGTAACATGGATGCTGAATTTATGTAGTCAAGGTTGGGATTATGGAATGGACGGTTGTGAAGTACTAAATTTGTATGTTACTTGTAGTTGTTCCAGGTTTATTTCCCATATGGTAAGTACTTCAACAAAAGAAGTATTTTGTTATCTTCATGTTGATGGACATTTTGTAAAAGATTTACAAGGGAAGATGACCTATGAAGGTGGGAGATTAATTTTTAAATTGATTAGAGAAGGCATAAATCATGAAGAGCTGTTGAGGATGGTGTCATTAGTGACAGGAGTTGAAAGTGGTGTAGCTGACTTGAAATTTACAGTGAAGTTTAGTGAAAACACATACATAGATTTGTTAGACGATGAGGGAGTACAACATTTGATAAAGTATAATGATGAGTCAGCACATGTGTATGTTGAGACAAATGATAATGAAATAAATGGAGCAATGGATAACTCGATGGAGTAAGTTGTTATTCTTAGTTATTTGTGTGTTTAATTAGTTTATGACCATTTATATTAACCTGTAAGTAATTGTAAATGTAGGATGGAGAATTTGTTAACATGGTCACTGCCAAGATCTCCTTGTAGGCAAGAGCTTGAAAGTATATCACCCTCTTTGCCATGTTCAACACAAAATGCTCTTGCACCACTGCCTGAGGTTAATTCAGTAAAATGGAAGGATTTATTTATGGGTGTTGGCCAAACATTTGATGATGCAATTGTATTCAGAAAAGCACTATATAAATACAGCCTTGTTCATAGGTTTGGTTACATATTTGTGAGAAACAGCCCTAAGAAGATGATTATCAAATGCAATATTGATGGTTGTAAATGGAAAATATCAACTTATGCTCTTGAGAAGACAACCTCTATATTGTGTGTGAAAAAATTTCACAATGAACACATGTACTCTACTCAAGACAACCTCCTATTAAAGCAAAAGGCTAACTCAAGATTGACATCATCAATCATCATTGATGCTGTGAGGGGGAATATGGAGAAAACTTCAAATGAGATTAGACAAGACCTCTACAAAGAGTATGGGTTAAATCTCACGTATCGGCAAGCTTTGAGGGGAAAAGATAGAGCATTGGAGGAAATACATGGGCTTCCATAACAGTCATACATGTTGATTTCATGGCTTTGTGAGAAATCGAAGGAGACGGACCCAGACACAGTTGCAAAGTGGGTTGCCTCGACAAATTATAGATTTGATAGACTTTTTATTGTATATGGATGCTGCATCAAAGGGTTTCTCTAAGTTGCTCGTCCAATTTTGTTTATCGATGGAAGTCATTTAAGTGGTCCATATAAGGAGAGAAAACATCAAACCATGCTGAATCATAGTGTCAAGGGCGTGCATGCAATATTTGATGGCAATCGACATGTTGAATATAACATCAAGGGCGTTAGCAAGATTTTCATACAAAAGATGGGACAATATAACATCAAACCATGCTGAATCTTTCAATGCTTGGTTAGTGAAAGAGAGAAAACATCATATATGTGCGTTGATAAATGAGCACTGAGCAAAATTAGCGAGGAAGCTATACAATAGCAAGATAGAAATAGCAAATTGGTCAAACAGAGTTAGACCACGTGTTGAGGCAAAATTGAGGGAGAATGTATTGAGAGCTGAAGTTATGGTGGCTGAACATTATAGTGTGAATATGATACTAGTGAAGGTAGGAAACAATGACTTGAGAGTGAATCTAACATTGCGAGAATGCTCTTGTCAAGAATGGCAAATGGTAGGAATTCCTTGGGCACATGCATGTGCAGCAATAAAATTGGTTCAGGGTAATGTGTATTCATATGTTGAAGAATGCTACACTATTCATGCATAAGAAAAAATTTACAGCTCCATAATGATTCCGGTGGAAACCATTGACATGCCTTAGTTGACTGAGCTACATTATGAAGATTATGAAAAGAATACCTTTTTGGAACCACCACTGACTACATGTCCCCCAGGGCGACCACCTACCAAGCAAAGAGAGTCACAGTTTCAAAATAAAAAAGTGTATCATTGCTCAAGATGTAATCAAGCTGGGCATACCAAGAATAGACGTAGGAATCCTAATCTAATGTAGGGATTAAAAGGGGATGAAAACCTTATGCATATTAGTTAGTTTAAAATTGAAATGCATATGGTTTTTATTTATTTTGTACATTTTGCTGTTGAATGACCTTTTGTACAGGTAGCCACCTCATATGTTTTTTTATACTTGTGGAGGTGATAGGTTATGTAAATGGGATTGCAGTCTATGTTTTTCTTTTGATAAGGACTGCATAGGTACCATTTAGGTAGCTAGGATATTTTTTAGGTAAAAAGGGATGGAAATTTGGTGTACATGTATTGCAATTAGTGTAATATAAAGCTGATGAAAATTTTAGGTCTAAATTTGTCTGAGTAAAAATGCTGTCATGACATAAGACTGTTGAATTCAGTAACGTAGTATAGGGATATTGCTAATGCAACTACTGACAACATAGAACCTTACTTGGGATTAATATTTTCTACAGTATTTCAGACATTTAAGAGACTTGTCAGATAATGGGAACCAATAACGTTGGTTGGCAATTTCATATCCAAAGCAAGAAAAATTCCTACCATAAGTTATGAAATGAATAACCCCACTTGGGTGTGATTGTTTATCAGAAGATACCTGTCAGAAATCGAGATCCGGTAACCTTACCTCAGAATTTCCTAACCTAAGTTAGAAAAGTAGCTAACATATAATGTGAAATGACCTAACATGACTTGGGAACTCTTTTTTTTTTGTATAAATCTTGCCACAGATTGGGTTCCAAAAACCTCAGTTGGAAATTCCCTAACCTACCTTGCAAACATAACTAACGTATGTTATGAACATGCCTAAAGTGACTTGGGAATTTATTGTTAAAGGATAAGTATTGCCATAAGTTGGGTTCCAACAAAGTCACTTGGGAATGGTCTAACCTAACTTGGGAAAAAGGTGAACAAATGTTTTGAAAGAGCCTAATATGACTTGGGAATTGACTGCGTAAGAATAAGCCATTTGGCACAAGTTTTGTTCCAGCAACCTCACATGAGAATTTGGTAACTTAAGTTGGAAAAGTAACTAACATATGTTGTCAAAGTTCCTAATGTGACTTGGAAATTTATTATTTGATGAAAACCGACGTGGCACAAGTTGGATTCCAGTAAAGTCTTTTGTGACTGTCCTAACCTAACTTGGAAAAAAGCTGAATGTATGTTTTGAAAGAGCCTAATGTGAATTGGGAATTCATTATGTAAGGATAAGCTGCTAGGCACAATTTGTGTTCCACCAACCTCACTTGGAAATTGCGTAACATATATTATGAAAAACTGAATGTCAGTTTTGAAAATAACGTGAGTCAATGAAAATCAATAACGGTTTGTCAAATTTCTTGAACATATAGTCAAAGTTTTTTTTAAAATTAATTGCTGTATCATATACAAGAAGCCACAAAAAAAAAACATAATTACATAAAGGTTTAATTTACATATCACAAATGTCTACACTATGATTTCAATCTTTTGGATCGTGCATGCCCAGGATTTGAAATGGACATCATGACTTGAGAGCCCACTCTATTGTGTGGATGAGTCACCAACCAATACAATACCTCACTACTCATTTCACTCAATTGTTCCTACACAACAGATAAAGTCAACTCATAAGACAGAAAACTGTCACACATAACAAATTATATCTTACTTTAACATTTATTCCTACCATTGTTAGAGGAGACATAGTAAGGCTGCCCCATTCCTCTCATGTAGTATTATTCCACTGTCTAAGGCAAAAGATGACATACATTCCATAATCAGATCTACAAAAAATATGAAATTTGTCACGTAGTTGGGAAATATACACTTAATTACATGTACACAATTTCAGCTTTTTTACTCACGTCGTTGGTTGCTGTTCCATAGGCACCACTTTCAACTCAAGGTCATAATTGTCATCAACAAGTTCAGGTTTCAGTTTCATTAATATTTCTACAAACCTGCTTTTCTGAGAATAAGAACAAAGTGAATGAGAAGCTTTCACCAACAAAATTTTATATATCATTATATAGGAAAAGGCATACCATAAAATATGCCATTTTTCCTTCTCTTTCGGCAACATCGCTTCCTTTCCTTTCTTTATATTCTTCTTTTTCTTCTTTGATTCTTTACCAGATGGTAGCATCGAGTCCAGCACATACATTATGGCTGTTTTTGGCTCCACAACATAGCAAAACCAGTGTAATGCAAACATTATAGGGAAAAAAATAAAATCACAATCTCTTATATTATACCTGATGGTAGTTGGCATGAAGTCCTTCAAATGGCTATCCAAGTCCCATCTTTTTTGGTGGTGGATTATGGTTCCCTGAAATGAAAAAATGTAACACTTGTAACTTGTAAGCGCCTAATAAAATAAAGGAATTAAACCGTAAGACAAACCATAAAATCTGGATCAAAAATGTGTCGCCGCACAAGTTGATCCTTTTCCTTTTGCTCATTAACCAAAAGTCTTCCAATTAATGTAACAACCTACATAACAAAATTACAGTTACATTAAAATTTTACTATAACTTGATCTATTTTAACTAACACACTTGCTCACTGAACTACTGATCCATTGTCTAGGACCTAGATACTTGCATTCATATCTTATCACATAATACTGCTCAATCTCCACAATTTTCCTGTTACAGAAAGCAAAATTATATCAACCAATTGATTATGAACACATGAACTAGTAAGGTTGAATATCATACTCATGTCCCTCATTGGGTGGAATAGACTTTGTACAGTATTGGTAAACTTCTTTCTCTATACATTGTCCTCTTTCTTCATGTCCTCTTTTTGCCTTTCCTCTATCATCCAAAAAGGGTAAACGAATAATGCTGACTATTTGTCGTTGTGACTGTCTTAGTGTCCTTTCACCCTTAGAGTCTTTTTTCTAATTGGCTTTTCTACTTCTTCTTGTGCACCTGATTCTCCCTCCTTTTCATTTTTATCTCCTTCTACTTGTCCTTCCTCTTCTTCTTTTTCATCTTCTCTAGATCCCCCTTCCTCTTCATTTTCATCTCCTTCTACTTGTCCTTCCTCTTCCTCCTTCTCATCTTCTCCGAATTCTCCCTCCTTTTCATTTTCATCTCCTGTCTCTTCTCCTTCCTCTTCTTTGTCATCATGTTCCAACTCTTCCTCCTCTTCCTTTTCACCATCATGCTGTTCAACAACTTCCTCTCCTCTTCTTTTATCTTGCAGCTTGAGGAGTCTTTGTGCAATTCCATGTGTAAAGGTCACAATATCTCTGTATACCTCTTTTATGTCCTGCACCATATAAAATGTCATATGTTTAAAGTTATATAAAAAATAACTTTGCTAATTAACAACCATCATTTTGCCCTTACCGGATCATAAAATGAAGTCATTTCTGGAAGCTCTACTGAGAAGCTGTCATGTCCTCGAGAAGGGTGATACAAAATGCCATGATCACTTACCTCCTCAAGTTGAACTCGTGCTGTCACTCTCTCCTCTGTCCAATGTTCCAGAGCATCTTCTTGCAATGACACCTCAATTGGCTCTAATGGAAACATTTGAAAGTAGAAAATCTGCATATTTACATCTATATCATATAACCCACAGAATTTTGCAAAATAATTAACTTATAACAAATTATATCTTAATTTACCCACATATCGTAAGAAGAAATAAGCATCCTCCAACAGTTTTTTTGTGCCCATCCTTCTTCTCCTATGCTTTATATTCGGCTACCTCCTTTCCAAGCTCAGATAGTATAAAACATAACCAACCATAATGTACTGTTCCCAAATTTAACCCGAACATGACTTTCAATAGTTTATCACTTATTTTAGAACTCGAACTTGGACAAAGAAAATTCCCTAAGCAATAGAGAATGAAGAGAAACTCAAATTTATCTTTTTCTTTCCCCAAGAATATCCTATCCTCAATTACATTATAGGATACTTTTTTAAACTCCTTGTTTAACAACTTTAATTTATTCTTATCCCCATTCATATCAACTATCTCCCCATCATTAGGCAAGCCAAGTAAGGTATGAACTGCTTTGCCATTGATGACTTTCCTTTGACCTCTAATGAAAAGGGATGATGTAGGAGGATCAAATGCCTTCATCACTTCGTCGCATAAATCTCTAGGCAACTTGTGACATTTAATATTTAAAAGCTTACCAAATCCTATTCTATTAACCCTATCCCTCAAAGATTTTCGCTTTTTGATATAATCAAAAACTTCCTTCATCTTTGTCGGAGAACACCTTGTCTCAAATGGAATCTGTCCAAGTAAAACAAGTCAGCACCATTACTTGAATTCATCGCATTTTTCATGCTTGAGGTCAAAAACAACGTACCTCGTAAGCTTTTATACCAGCATTTTCCTCCTTAGCCAGATGCTTATAGTGATCTTGTTCTTCTGATCTCAACTTTTTTCATGCTACAATTGCTTCTACGTTGAGTTTTTTCAAATCATTTCCCTGGGTTGTATACTTGCCATGATATGCCTCTTTGAACTTGCTTAAACCAGAACAACTTTTTTACCTTAAAGGATTTCCTTTTGTTTTAGCCATTATCCTGCATATTAACAATTAGGGTAAAAAACAAACTACTATTGAATGTATCTAACGTCACCAATGAATACACAAAATAATACTATTAGATTTACCAAACATGAAATCTAAATTTTCTCCATAGAACATGCGAGGGTCAGGGAAAGTCATAGTCACAACCTCCCTAACTACGCTAATTTTTTGGTCAAGATTGCATTCGTCTTTTACACAAGCAAATTTTCAAGTCGGAAGAAGCTTGCCAAACTTTTATTTTATGAGGGCATTATAAGAGCTTTAATGTCAAATTAAGACTTTTCAACATTGATGTTTCTAAATTTCAGTACTCCTTCAACCATGTTTCAATACTACAATTCCTTATTTGGCATTAATGTTATTACAAGCTCTTTATTTGTCATTCTCCCTTATTTTTAACTATTTTATTAGTCTATAATATCTTATCGACCTTTCTGCTACAATCTATATTTATGTTTTTCTTCTATTATGAAAAGGAAAGCTTTTCCAAATCCAGAGACCAAACACCAAACATGCCAATGTAGAACCTAAGTTTCGGTGCAACACATGGAAGGAATCAAGGAAGAGTCCAAAGTCCTTGTTAAGCAGTGCCTTTCTCCCTTTTGTAACGGCCCTATGTTTTAAAAGAGCCAGCTCTGGGCTAATTTTCATTGCTTCTTGAAAGACACATAACCAAATGTTATAAATTTCCAGTTCATTGCCAGTATATGTGCTCGGCTAGCAAAAGAACAGAACAAAATAAATTCATCTTACAACATAAAAATACCAGACGAACAAAGGCTTCTCACTTTTTCTTCCCAAATTCATGGCAAAATCATAGAATAGAGCAAAAAATCAGGTTCGAATATCGCATAAATATAAACAAATATGGAACCATTTTGGGATCACAAATCAATATTACTGCAGTTTCTTCTCTTTTGCAAATACCTTATTGGAACGACACTAGGAAAAAAATGCACAATCAACAACAAACACAAAATCATTCTCGCCCCCACCGAAGAACAGAATAAGGGATGGAAGGGGAGAGAGAGAGGTAGAGAGAGGCACCGAACCTGGAAGAAGAGAAGAGGGGGCACTGGACACAGAGCACGCACACCGGACTAAAAATGGGAGCAACAATAGAGGACCTCTCACTAGTGATTGCGCACCCCTGGACCTAATATAGAGAACCCAATCACCGACTAAGCAGTCGGCTGAGCTAAAATAGAGGAAGACGACGAGAAGGAGCAACCAAGGAAGACACCGAAACAGAGCAGGAATAGGGCTCTCTCATGCGCAGTACCTTTGTTTTGAGCTCAGGGGCATTTTCGACAATTCAATGTTTTTTTATCCCCATTAAGGACCACGGTCCTTATTTGAAATTTCTATTTTTCAAGATTCCTAATTGAAATTAATATTCTTAGGGGGTCCTTAACTGTCATTCTCCCTATTTAATAATCAATATAGATATCTTAAAATAAATTTTTAAAAAATTATAATACATAACTATACTGGTTATGTAGTGTAACTTAAAAATGACTTTTTAAAAAATTATGATACATAACTATATTGGTTACGTAGTGTAACCAGTGTAGTTATTAATATGCCTACACTGATTACGTAAAGAACCGGTGTAAATATCATTATAGTTAGTTATTTATTTATAAAAATACTATCACCTTTTATTTATACATCATATACACATGAACCGGTGTAAATATAAGAGTGTAAAAAGATTATTTTCTATTAGTGAAAAGACAAGTGCCGCGCGGTTGTTTTGATGGTGTTATTGCTTTTTGGTGCCACTACAATAAACAAATCGTAAAATTGAATGGAGCACTACGAGATGTCTGGGCCTATCTAACAATATGTGTTTGTCCACTGTACTCTTATATGGTAACATACTAATATGGTTAATTAAGCTAAGCTATACCCTGTCTTCATCTTCATATACTAATATAATGTGCCATTATTGCTTTCTTCGTCTTCAAATTCCTTCTACTAATTAGTCCTCTTCAGCATTTTTGTCTTCTGCATCTCGCTTCTTTTCGCTCCCTTGTTCTCCCTATTTTCAAATCAAGCTTCGTTAGCTATTTTTCATATTTAAACTAATTGAATTTGCAAAAATAAATGAAAAGAAAAAAGAAGTTTGGTGTTTTCATTTGAAGATCTCTTTTCTGGTTCATTTTCTTTTGCTTTCCTGTTATCTATTGCTACTTTGCCATACATACGTTAAAAGAAAAAAAAAATTCCTTGTGTGTGCGTGTGTTGAAAGTTGATATCGGAGGCGAGACGCTAAGATTGGTGCTGATCACTCAGACTGATACAGGTAAGAGTTTAGACAAATGAATATTGCTAGTATTTATTATCAACACCATATCTGCTGTCATTATTGTTTTCAGCTTCCATTCTTCTTTTTCTTAAAAAAGGCTAAATATAAGTTTATTTTTAATTAATAGTACTTTGCTTTCATTCTATTGTTTTAATTATGAACAACAGAACTATTTTTGTGCTTCTTGCAGGACACAAAATCTAAGCAAACGGAACAACATATTGGTGGAAAAGAGAAGAGGTAATTAAGTTCTCTCTTGCATTTTCTATGAGAATTAGTGATAGATCACAATACTAATAGCAATCTCATCTTGGAATGAATTATATATGCAATCTTTCTGCTCTTGGTTTTTCAATAAAGTCTGGCTCTTGGGAACAATAAAACTAAAACAGCTTTGTTGAGTTGGTGCAAATTCACATGGCGATTGAAAAAGCCAATTAAACTGGAATTTTAAACAATATTTGTCAAGATGGTAACGTTGAAAGACAGAGAATAATATAGCAACTCATCCATTTGCACACAAACATAGCTACATGGACAGGACGAGAGGACGAGAGGAGAGGAAAGGAGTCTGGGATGAACTTAGCTTCCCTCCACTGACCTACCCCCTCCACTGTCACTCCCACTGCCCTTGGATATAAGGTCTTTTTCATAATTTTTTATTAGGTCCTTTTTTGTAACGTTGAGTTCTTGTTTGTAATTTTTTCAATCAATTATAACAAATTAATGGATATCTCAATAAAGGGTGAAATTGCTCTATTTTTAATATACGAGAGGCAACATTGTGTCCCTTAATTTAAACGTACTCAATACATACACTTAAAAAAAAAAAAGTTGAGAGACAAATTAGCATTTTAATTCTTAATACAAACAGTGTTATCTTGTTATCTATGCATATACATTTACCAGATAGGACCATAATATAGATCCTTGTTTTCTAAGGCTTATTATATTTCAATATCAATGCAAAAATCTTATTCTTCATTTTTTTTTCTATGTACGCAAAAAATTATTTTCTATATTCTAGAAACATCATAGTTATGTCGCCAGACCACAAGAAAAATACCTAGTTCACTAAATTGGAAATAAAAAAACACCTTGTTCACTTGCAGACAGATAGTGATCTAAATTAGAAAGCAATTTTATTTCAATCTTTATGACATTTTAATATGTTTTTCTTATAAAATTAATATGTTATATATCTCTGACGTCTAATTATGGGGCTGAAAATGTACAATCAGGCTTTTGGCTCGAGGGTGTTTTCTGGCCTTTTCATGGACCAATTTTAAATTTTTTCCCCCCTTGTTCATATATAGTTAGATATTCTATAATTGATCTGGAATTTTTTGGATTGTCTCATTTTTTTTTACCTATTATTTTGACGAAGTTTTTTACGCTTCATAATTTGTATTTTATTATTCACATTTGCTGTTAAAATATTTTTCGAACATTACAAGATATTTTAATTCAAAAGTTCACTCAAGAAACAAAATAAGTATATTAATTTCATATATATATATATATATAAGTTACGGTAATAGAAATAAATAAATTATATATAATTTTGATTAGAAGTAAAAGACTTATATAACTACAAAAAATCATGCGTTTCCCGCGGTCACTCAATAAATAAATTGCCACGAGTTGTTCAAACCTTGGCTATTTCAAGTGTGAGAATTAGCATTTCCATATGGTTTTCATGTAAGCCATAATAAATGTCACGGTTGTGTCAAAAAATTTCCTCAATTCTAAAAAAACATTGTGGCATTTGCCGCCGTTCTCTTAGAAAAAGTGAATTTGCCACCGTATAGATGAACCGTGACAATTGCCGCTATTGTTTTTTTAAAATTATGTTTTTAAAATTAATTAATTATTTTATTCATAATTATTAATTTTATAATCATAAATTATTTTCTGATTAGTTATTTTTAAAAAACTATTATTAATAATTAATAGTTTTCCTTTAAATTACCATATATGTTGCTTAAAAAGTATTTATATTTAAGAATCCTTGTAAACATAACTTGATTTTAGTAATCAATTTTAATTAATATATTTTTATGCAATGATATATTAATATGATTGAATCTGTTAAACATGTTTAAAATTATGGTTACAAATAAATTGATATTTTTCCAAAACTTATGTAATGAATATGATAAGAGGAACTATATTAAAATGAAACTAAACTAAAAATAAAACAGTATTAAACAATGTGAAACAACAATATACTATGATATATAAGCCTAATCATCTAAAGAGAAAACTATTAGATTCACCAAAAAAACAAAAAAAGAAAACTATTAGAAATAAAGAGGAGATGAACAACATGAAGCGAATTAGTAAATGGATATAGACTCTTTTACCAAAAAAAAAACAAAAAAAAAAAAAAGATATAGACTCTTTGTATAACACCAGAGGTATTGAACTATCTATGCATTTTTCTTTTTCAATTTTTTCTTTTACCAACTTTTTCTCCTTATATTATCCGTTGTTCATATATTTGAGCTTCTACACAGCTATATCAGGAAACAAGAATGGAGATTCTCATGAGTACCATTGCTGGAAAAGTTGTAGAACCGATAGTAGACTACACTGTGGCACCCATTGCAAGGCAAGTCGGTTATTTGATTTTCTACAAAGACAATTTCACAAATCTCAAGACAAAGTTGCAGAGTTGAAGAGAGTAAAGGAGACAATCAATCATGAAGTGGATTTAGAAAGAAGAAATGGACGACAAATTTATGATGCTGTACAGAGCTGGCGAGATAGAGTGGATGAAATCATAGAAGCAGCAGAGATACTCAATGATGATCCTCATCATAGGAATGTTGGTTGCTACAAGGGGCCTTGTCCTGATTTAAAGACACGACATCCACTCAGTAGAAAAGCAAAGAAAATGGCTGGAAACGTTGATGAAGTAATGCAAGGAAAAGATAATATTCAACCGCTTGGATACATTCCTGCTTTAGAGTAGGCCCCACTTCTGCCACAAAGTAGTAAAAAGCTTGAGTCGAGAAAGAAAATGAAGGAGGACATTGTCATTGCTCTAAGAGACCCTGACTTCAGGCGAATAGGGGTCTATGGGCTTGGAGGAGTGGGAAAAACCACTCTACTTGAAGAAATTGCTAAACAAGTTAGAGATCATAAGTTGTTTGATGAAGTTGTTATGGTTCATATATCCCAAACTCCAGATCTAGAAAGAATTCAAGGTGAGATTGCAGATCTTTTAGGCCTTCACTTTGAAGAGACAACTGTAGCTGGAAGAGCAAGTCACTTTGGCCAAAGGATTAAAAATGAGAAAAGTATTCTAGTCATATTGGATGATCTTTGGGCAACACTTGATTTAGATAAGATGGGAATTCCTTTGAAGGATTACAAAGGTTGCAAACTATTGTTGACTTTTAGGAACCTCGATGAATTACAAAAAATGGAGATTCAAAAAGATTTCTTGATAGATGTTTTAATAAAAAAGGAGCTTGGAACTTGTTTGAATATATGGTGGGTGATGTTGTTAAAGATGTTACTTTGCATGAGGTGGCAATCCAAGTGGCCAGAAAATGTGTAGGCTTGATTGTTCTTATAGTGACACTGGTAACAGCATTAAAAAATAAAGATAGCATTGATTCTTGGAAAGATGCCTTAAACCAATTAAAGATTGTTGATACAGAAGGAATGAATGAGATAATTTATTCAGCTTTGGAGTTTAGTTACAATCATATTGAGAATGATGAAGCAAAGGCTCTTTTCTTGCTTTGTGGAGTCATAGGTTCATCAAATGAATTCTTGTTGAAATATGCTTTGGGTTTGGGCTATTCAAGCACATTAATACATTAAAAGATGCAAGATTTATATTTCATAGGTTGATTGGTTCCTTAAAGGCATCTTGTCTATTGCTTGAAAACAATTCAAACAAGAGAGTCCAAATGCATGATATTGTACGAGATGTAGCAATGTCAATTCCTTTAAGAGATAAGCATGCTTTCAAAATTGGAAGGCGCGATGAGATCAAAACGTGGCCATCAGAAGAATTCCTTCAAAGATGCACTCAAGTCATCTTAGAATGGTGTCACATTCATAAGCTTCCTGAAAGGTTAGATTGTCCTAATATTAAGCTTTTCATCTTGAGTAACAAGAATCGATCTTTAAATGTTCCAGATTTTTTCTTCGAGGGAATGAAAAGCCTCAAAGTGTTAGATTTGACTAGCATGCAATTACCTTCATTGCCCAAATCTTTTCATTTCCTTATGTACCTACAAACACTGTTTGGATCACTGTGCTTTGGGAGACATGACCAACACTGGAGCTTTAACAAGTTTCAAATTCTTAGTCTTAAAGGATCATCCATGATAACATTGCCTACTGAACTAGGGGAATTGACTCTTCTTAGAATGTTGGATCTAACCAATTCTGGAATTCAAATCTTCCCATCCAACATTATATCAAAATTGATCAAATTAGAGGAGAATTGTATTTGGGCGCAATACCTCCATCAAGTGGAACCAAGAAGATTCAGCTGAGAAAAATATAAATGCTTCCCTTGTCGAAATTAGGAGTTTGGGAAAGTTGACTACTCTGGATATTCAAATCAAAGGATCTTGGGTTTTGCCAAGAAATTTAATGTTTGAGAAGCTAGAAAGATACAAGATAGTGATAGGAGATGTATGGGAATGGTCTGATGACTATGGGGCCTCAAAAACTTTGAAGCTCAAACTTGTCACTAGCATTCATTGGAGCATGGTATTAAAGAACTTGTTAAAGGAGTGGAAGATTTGTACTTGGATGAAATAAATGGAATCTCCAATGTTCTTTACCATTTGAATGGAGAAGGATTTCCTTTGTTAAAGCACCTTCACATCCAAAACAATGGGGAAATTGAACACATTGTCAACTCATCAATGCATAGAAAACAAAGTCGCGTTTTCTTCGCCAATTTGGAGACACACGTAATTAGTAATCTCAATAAAATGGCGAATTTATGTCATGGCTCACTTGTAAGTAATTCTTTTGCAAAACTGAAAGCCATCAAAGATAGACGTTGTGACAAATTGAAATATCTCTTCTCTGTATTAATGGTCAAAGCTCTTTGTCAACTTGTGGAGATTGAAGTTTCAAATTGCAATTCTATGAAGATTGTGTTTTCAGAAAGCTCTTCCCCAAACTCACAGATTATTGATGATAATATCGAGTTTTATTCATTGCGCTCTTTGACTTTACAACATTTGTCAGAAATTGATTATTTTATTCTGATGAGTTGACATCTATAACAACAAAGAAGAGTTATCTAGGAACCAATGCTCCACCATATTTTTTTAATGCAAAGGTATGTTCTTTTTGTTTGATTATTGTATAAATTTGTGTATATGTATACGTTTTTAAATAATTAATAAATGTTTAAGAAGTTGTAGATATAATTATTGTTTTTAGATAAAACTAATTAATATATGGGCAACTACAATATCAAATTATTGAAGACTGTGTAAGATTTTAATCTGGGAAAAAAATTTATGGTAAGAAGAAATTATGTGATGTATTTTATAAGAATGATATTACAGGTGCATGATGTCAATTTTTGCATGAATAGGTACTAACAATAACATTATTATTTTCTTTTGTCACGCTGATCATGTATTATAAGTTTTAAATGAATTAAATTGAATATATATCAAGCAGTATATGATACAAAACTATTGATAATTGTTTCATTTAATAAATTATATTTTGGCTTAATTTGGATAGAATATACTATTTAAATCCAATATGTAAAATTTTAATCAGTGAAAATTTTATAAGCATTATATTCTATGAACATGATTGTCAGTTCTTGGACTCATATAGAAGACTAATGGTAACATTATTAGTTTGATCAAAATTCTCAACATTTTCTTAATGAATCTCGCATGCAATATTATTATTGTGTATTACTATATCCCTTTTACAGGTTATATTTTCTAATTTGGAGACTCTAAAGTTGAGTTCAATCAATTTGAAAAAGATCTGGGATGACCACCACCTTTCTACAGCTAATTCTCTACAGATATTGATAAATTTGAGTGTTGAAGATTGTAGTGGTCTAAAGTATTTATTTGCAGCTTCTATTATTCGAAGTTTTCAAAATCTTAAACAGCTTGCAATAAGTAGATGTAATATGATGGAGGAGATAATTGCAGTAGAGGAGAAAAATGTCGCAATACCAAAAGAGGTAATACAAGAAGTTTTTGTGTAGTTACAAGCATTATTGTTGTCGTTGTTGATCATAGAGCTGTGTATTGTATCACAGGTCCGATTCTCAAAATTGGAGATCGTGGTAATAACAGACATGAAATTCTTGAAGAAAGCATGATACTATCAATTTGATGGGATAAAGATTTTGGAGGTGAATAATTGTAAGAAACATGGGAAGTTATTCCCATCTGATACGAAGAGATCAACATTTGGAAGCCTGGAGGCATTGAAGGTCAATGATTGTTGTTCAGTGCAAGAGATATTCAAATTAACTACCAACGAAGAAAGCCATAGTGGAGAGGACACAGGAACACAATTCATACAATTAAAGAAACTCCATATCCTTCGCTTGCCGAAATCGAAACAAATATGGAGTAAGGATCCTCAAGAGAATTTCCGCTTTCATAATCTCCAAGATGTCTGTATTGAAGAATGTGAAAACTTAGAATGTCTCTTCCCATTTTCAATAGCCGTGGATCGTCACAACTTGAAAAACTTGTAGTTGATTTTTGTCGAATGAAAGAAATTGTAGCAAAGAAAGAGGTGGCCATGGAGGAAAAAGTCATATTTCACCTGATCGATTACACTCCTTGGAGATTCGCGCCATGCATAAATTTAATAGCTTCTATGCTTGAAGTCACAATTTAACTTGCCCATCGTTGAGGGAGCTATGGGTCTATAACTGTAATGCAAAATTGAAGTTATTGGAAAGACAATGCACAAGAGACCAAATTTCCATGCAGCAAACTCTTTTCATGATCGAAGAGGTACAAGTTATAGAATATTTTACTCATCTTAGGAATATCTAGCTTGTCATGAAGTAATTATTTTCTTTCCAAATAGTTCGATACTAAACTTTCATTTTCAAAGAAAATTAATATTGCATGGTTGAAGGTGAGGACAAAATTTTGTGACATATCATTTTTCATTTCAATACATTAAAATGTATATTTCAGAAGATATCGAAATAAACAATGAAAAAAAAAATGTATGGAAACTTTAGCATGAAGTTTACTGCTTTTAGGTGATATAGCTCAATAGAATAAAACCACCCGTATAGTGTGCCTCTTTGCTTATTGGTAAAATATTTTTTAATTATTTTATGTGAAAGAAAATTAATGAAGTATGTTATGTTTTAGGTGATTCCAAACTTGGAAAAGTGGTCATTAAACAATAAGGAGGCTATAATGATGCTGCAAGATCCGCAATGAAAGGACCATTATTTAAGAAAATTGAAGGTTCTTGGGTTTTCCCAGATTGATGATAAAGTAGCAGCAAGTTTTCTTGATTCAATTGCACAAAAGGCACCGAACTTAAAAGCTCTAGCTGTTTTCCCCTAGGCTGAAAATCTTTTGTGAAAGAGGAACAAGTTCTCCAATGCTCAGAAAGGTAATAAATGGGGAGAAAGATGAAGAATGGTGGTAAGGTGACTTGAATGTAACAACAAAAAAGATCTATGTCGATAAGGTATGTTATATTTCCTTTACAACAATGGTGTGAAACATAGTATTGATGATAACAAGGAAAAGTGTCTTGTTAGTATTGTTTAACAACTCTATAAGATGCCCTTTAATTTAATTAATTTTAGAATTTCCTTTGCACAGATTGCATTCCGAAACTTTGAACATTTGGACTTATCCTTGTTTCCCGAGCTAAGAAACTTCTAGTACCGTCCAATTGAGAACAACATTTTCAGTGATTTGAAATCTCTAGCGATGAAAAACTGTGACTTTCTATCAGATGTTCTTATTCCTTCAAGCATGCTACCAGCCTTGTGAAACTTGGAAGAAATTCAAGTAATATATTGTGATTCACTACTAGTTGTGTTTGAATTTAATAGAACATATGAAGGAAGAATGTCAGAGAAAGAAGTCATTCATATACAAAAAATCTCTCTTTCTAACCTCCCAAAACTTCAATATATATGGAAACAAGGTCTCAAAGAAATTGTGAGTTTTGGAGATTCAGATGATGTTCATGTGGAGAGATTGAAGATGCCAAAGCACCAAGCATGGGAGGGAAAAGGGAAGAGGATGAAGATGAGATCCCCGATCAATCACCTCTGTTTTTAGTTGCAGAGGTATGCGTTAAATCATTCTAATGAAATAAAATCTTTACATTGATCTTTTATAATCTAAAAGATAAAGTGTCAGTCTTACTTTCCTTATGTAATAACCCAAAAAAAAATATATTAATGTAATAACCAAAAAAAATTAGTAAAATTAAATAAAATATTAAATTTATATTACGGTGTTAATATTCTATTTTTATTATTTTTTTTTCTGTAGATATAATAAGATGAAGTGTTGGTATAGTAATAGTTGTGTTGACAATCTATCATAACAGTCCTTGGTTCGAATCCTGTGCATATGAGAAGTTTTATTTCTTTTATTTTAATCCTTGGTAGAATTACCATTTTGCCCCTCTGCGTTATTAAAAAAATAAATAAATAAAAGAAGACAAGAAACAGAGACAAAAACGCGAGAGAGATGGAAACGCTTATCATTTTTTCTGATTCTTCTTCCAGTAGATTGAGAGAGGGGGCGAGAGAGAGAGAGATAGCGAACTTAATTATCAAACCCCATCGTCGATGGACTTCCTTCCTCCGTTCACTTTCTGTGTCGTCCTCTGCTGCCAGCCCATCCATCGTCGGTCAGTTTTTGCCGTAGGTTCGCCGCTTTTGAGGTTCGATTTCCTTACACTTTCGTCAGTCCTTCTTTAGTTCTGCTTCCCGTTGCCGGATTTCTTCTCTTCCGTCGCTGTGCTGGCGTGGTGATGGGCGCCTGACGCTCTTCTTTCTTCTCGATGTGCAAGGTCTTCAACTTCTCCTTCTCTGTCCCTGTCATTGCTGAGTGAGATGTGAAGCATTTTGAACTCTCCTTGTTGGTTATGTGCGTGTGAGTGAGTGTGTGTTTAAGTGGCTAAGATTGCAATTTTTCCCTGGTGTTTGTTCTGCTGTCGTGTGTCTGTGATTTGGGTGCTGAAATTCTGATTCTTCTATTTGTATCGGTTGCTCTGTGTGTGTGAGAGAAAGGATGATATTATATAAATGTTTAGGAGTTGTTGAGCAAGAGATTTGAAGAGCAAGAAGTTTCATGCTGTAGTTTGGATATCAATCCCCACAAGGTATTTGATATAATGCTTAAAGGAGAATTATATTTCAATGGAGTAATTAGTTTTGGCTAAAGTATTATGGAGAAAACTTTGCAATATAAATGATGATATTTGGGGAGATCTTGAATTGTTTAGATTGGTTATGGTTGTATTAAGGACAAAAATTTAATTTCAAAAATTTTTGTTATGAAATTGAATCTAGAAAACTTTATAAAAGAACTTGATGCTTGAGAGTTGTATGATTGACAACTTAATAATTTTTTGGTACTTGTGTATGACATGATCTTAACATGCATATAATGTGTTTGACGGAATGTGGAAGGAGAAATTATCTTGATTTAATTGAATAACTAAACATGTGTAATGAATCATTAAATAAATTTTTGTAGTGAAGTTATTCAATTTTTATGCTGCAACTTGGGATCGATCGAGCACTTGCTTACGTATAATTGTTGGAAGGTTATGTGGGGTCCATGAAGACTATTTTATTTATTTAATTATTTGGCAGGTAGCTTATTGTATTTATTTAAACTTTGAAATATTTTGAAATAAAACGCTATGGTTTCACGTATGTTATGGAAAGACTGTACATATAAATAATGGTATTGTTTAGATAAAGGATGAGTTAGTGAATCATCATAATTTTGTGTACTAGAATGAAATGTGGAGGGAATATGTATTTGAAAGAAAAACTAAAAGATTGATGTCTAAGATCAATGTGGGGACATATTACAATAATTAAGTAAGTGATGATTAATTATGAGTTTTATAAGATTTTAGAGATTCAATTATCATTATATTGAATTGTTTTAGGAATAAACCTTGTGAGGAGTGTTAAGAAGTAAATTACAGTGTTGGCATTGCCTCAGGTAAGTGGATAACATCCCAACTAGTTTATCAATAAAATTTTTCTTTCTTTTATTTTTTTAACATAGATTATTCAACAACAATTATATTACATATTTAATATTTTGTTAATTAAATTTTTTTTATATCTTGAGAAATTATAAAGAGATGTTGAATGACATTATGAATTATGGCATATGTATGTATTTTTGCTTACGAAGGACACTTTCAAAATTGATGAGATTATTTTATCAACTTTGATTATTTTTGGGTTATTAATAAATGCCAAATATGAACATTAGTTATTAAACTTTATTTTGGCAAGTTTTTAATACTCAAAACTATTCATGCGAGTTTGCTTTTGAAAATATGAACCGTATTTTAATAGTGATGATTTCCCGCACGTTTGAAAATGAATTTAAAGAGAATTTTATACATAATATTAGTTGCTAACAACAATTCCTTTAGCCCTTGACGCGCCATGATCAATGATTAACTAGTTTGATTTTCATGAGCTCTATTCTCACATTTGTTATTTGTGGGTTTAACACTTGCATTTGTTTTCATGGTTTTAAGCCGCGTTTAGTTAGTATTATCATTGTGAACTATGTGTTCACGTTTGCTTTGTAACTTCAGCTGCGTTTGATTACTTATCCTCGTGGACTATGTGTCCATATTTGTAAATTATTTTTATAAATCCCCAAAAATATGAATGTTTTATTAATTGGTGATTTCATATTTAATGGTTTTCAATTAGTAAATATTGTTATTCTTATTTATTATTTAATCATTTTGAATTATTAAGATCAAATGTTAAAGCTACTTTGTTATCACAAATTTAAATGTTCTTGTTATTAAAATTATATAGAACTTTTATTCCAAATTTATAAATTTATTTACATTGAATTGCTTTCTCATTTAATTTATATAACTATTGTATTGTATTCATTTTGATTTTACAAAATGTTATAGTAGGGACGTTATTCATTGAAAATTATTTTGGTCTCAAATAGCATAATTGATGTTGTACGTCTTACTTAACCAACGAAGGACTTTTGCAGAGTTGGGTGGAAATTTGTTCTGTAAATATTTTCTATTGATGTAAATATAAAATTTATGTATTATGTTATGAAAAATATGATTAGGTGCTTCACATAGACTACAGTTAAGGTCCTTATTTTGTTATACATTTTGTCTGTCGGTTGGAAGGCATAGAACTCCTAGTTATAGTGATTTTTTTTTTTGAAATATTGTTGTAAGATTTTCAAAAGGTCTTATTTACAAGGGACGCTCTAATGAAATTTCTACAAAAATAATAAGACTTTTGTTTGAGAAACATAAGAATGTCCTAAACCTAATGCAAATATAATTACGAGTAAAAAAAGAAAATTTTATTAAATTAAGGATAAGAAATGTGTGTTTGTACATGTAACGGGCGTCCTAAATTAGGACTTAATCATCATACTAACCATGGTTAATCAAGGACTAACCCAAATAGATTATACAATACGAGATTAACCTAAATGAATTCTTAATATGTATTTATTTTTCACAAACTATTTAATATAAAGGAATCCCAAGTCTTTAAAATATATTTGAGAACTCATATCATTCAATTAAACATATGCGGAAGCATGATAATAACTATTTTTACTTGCACAAATATTTTGACCTATTAATATAATACAAGCATCAAAACACAATCTCAAGAGCCCAAAATACCTTTCCATCCTACACAAAACCCATAGTGCAAATGGATCAAGAATATATTATCCTAATTGGCAATATCATAAACTAAATACACATATCAACATAAAAGGAGAGAGGCCTACAGAAGTGATTATTATCACTTGGCCTAATGCTCCTTTCCTCTGTTCTTCTCAGATGAGCTAGCTCCTGTAATATGTTAAAAGAGAGGGGTGAGTACAACTACTTAGTAACCAAGGTATATCTAAGTTATACAAATGCATGATAATTAATTATGAATGCAAGTAATCAATAAATTTATCAAGGTGACCATTCAAACAATCACATTAATAACATGTTAATCACATTAACATTTAACTCATGTGAATAATTTCAAGAATAAAGTCAAGTATAAAATTTACACAAATAGCCACATATACATTATTCACATAATTACTACATGTTCTCATTTCTACAATTATAATCATATTCTCAACATAGCCATCAATCACTCAAATGGCATGATAATAATAATATGCATGATCAATCTCTTCCTTATATCCCCCCTTATTTCCTCTGACATGAAATCCGTGTAGTGAGACTACCCAAAGCCTTAATCATATCATGAGGGGCTACCGGGCCAAGGTTGCCTTACTCACTTATGAACACGGTTTCCCCCAAATCACACACTATGGGGTGTCATACCCAAAACTAGCTCTATCCAAAACTCCAGGTAGGCCAATAGGGTCAAGTCCCTTAATAAGAACAATGCTACAGTACCTTACAAGGTAAATAGCGGCTATAACCCCTAGGATTATTGGTTAATAGCCAAATACTATATGGATTTTGTGTAATCGCTAACTCCTTCACTAAGGCGAACTCCCGCCATATGATCATACTAATAAAAAAAATGCATTTTAAAAATTCATATATATAATTCATAATTTATAGTCAAGATTGTGCACATCATCATCAACATCAATCTCATTACTTATACCAAGTCACAATTAACTTGGTCACAAATTATAAGGTCTTAACAAAGCCACATGCATTACAAACAACTATTTTAAATTTAGATATATATATATATATATATTCTTTTGTTTCACTAACATAATTAATTAATTAATATACAAATGTATAAAATAGATTTCCCCTGGTTACCTCAACTTTTGAGAGGTCAAAAATTACCCATCAAGTTACAACACTTCCAAAGCTTTCCAAAGCTTGAATGGTGTCAAAAGAAAATTAATTTACAATTGATCACATCCCAATGTGTCAATAATATTATTAACACAATTTTCACTCATACTCTAACACCTAAGTATTTATTTTATTTTATTTTATATTTATTTATTTATTTAATTTTTTAAGAAATTAGTCTTAGTCTCTTGAATTCTAAAATTTAATTTCATGTATTTGAACCTATCTACTTGGTTTAATAGTCTCCTTCACAATAATTTCATTCAAATATTTTTCTAATATCAAAATTTCTCTTTTTATTCCAAAAATTCACACATAAAATACCAAAAAATTGTAAACTTGATTTCAAGCCTAGAATCATTATTCTATAGCCATAATAATTTATTTCTCATCTCAAATAATCATCTACATATCAACAAATCAATTTATATTTTCAGATTTAACCAAAAATCTACCTATAGAAATTTAGGGATAAACTCAAATACCTCAAATTCCAATTCTATCAACAAAATAATACTCTAAAATATTTATTACACTACTAACAACCTCAAAACCATATTTATTCAACGTAAATTCATCCCTCTTCCAAATCCTAAATTTTCTATCACCACAAAATCAGAAACCAAAGAGAAAATATGACTAAGAAAAATATTTAGAACACTTACCTAGTTTTAGAATACTTAAAATCTCATATGAAGTATCCTATTATGGAGCTTCACCTTCTAAATCAGTCAGCCTCTCCATCAATGTCGCTCGCTCTCTCGCTCGCTCTCTGCCTCAGCTCGCGTACGGGGATGAAATGAAGAAATGAAGGAAGGAGGGTGATTTTATAAAAAAAATACTGCGAGTCCCACATGTTTTTTTTGTTTCCTCTTTCCTCTCTCTTCTTTGTTTTATTATTAATATATATAATATGTGTGTGTGTGTCATGATTGCCGTGGGAGAGCACCGAAAGCACGATTTCTTCTTCTCCTTCTTCTTCTTTCTTTCTTTAGACATTTTCTTTTTTTTATAATAATAATAATAATTTAATATTTTTTAATTAATTAATTAATTATTATTTTTTTTAAATTTTAATTTAGAATTATATCCTAATTAGATTTAACAATTATCTCCTTCTAATTTGCTTACCTCTAAATATTTTTTTTAAATTTCTATTAATCTAAATTCATTATTAAAATTTAAATTGGGATGTTACAGTATATATATCCCGTGTCGGTCACTTTTATACTTTGAGACGTGACACCTTATGTCTTTACTATTTGTCAAAAGGTTTGAGGTATGTTTATATGCAGAAAATCGTTGAAAGTTTTGCTTCGTTAATTGAATTATATATGTTTAAGTAGTCAATAAATTCATTGATAGTGTGATATGTTCTACTCAGTCTTGAATATTAAATTTAAATTATTGTAAAAAAATGCGTTGGTTTCTTATTTAACCACCTTAAAAATAATCTTCTTAAGGAAAAATAATTTATAGAGTAGCAAACTATTGAAACATTTATATCATCCATAAAATTCAACAATATATAAAACCTATTATTGATCACTCCCATAAGTATATGGGATTGCATTAATTAATTACCTGAAAAATTCCAGGCTATAAACTAACAAGGTGATCAGACAAAAGTTTTGCTATTTCAATCAGAAAAGTAACAAGAGATTATGAGAGAAAATTATTTTATTTAAGAATTAAATGAAAAAAATTACAAAAAAGAAAAATCACAAATATATGAAGATTATTACCTAATATATTAGTAGAAGCATTGGGTGTAGGATTGATCACTTATAGGTTACTATTACTTTTAAATTGACTCTTTATCATCAATTATAGTGACAATTGTTTCTAAAGCATTATAATTACCTTTAAGCTAATTAGTCTTAATTTAATTAGGATAGAATTTACTTTTCTCAAAATCAAAGTTCTAACCAAATCATGAAGTTGCAATTTAAGTGACCATGAATATCTAAATGTTCTTTTAGGTTAGTTATTCATATTTACCTCTCTAGATTTAGGCTCATCACTCTTCATTTTATAAATTAGAAATTATGTTGATAAAGTGCAACATCTTGTGAAGAATGTAACAAGAGAGATAAATATGTAAACAAGTGATAGAAAGAACTCCAAACATGAACAGATTTCAATGTGAATTAATGAGTAAAAGAGAGTGGTTATAATAGAAAGAATGATCTTTAATGATCTCGTTCTGAAGCTTGATGAAGTTTCCATAGGCTCCAATATCTTTTGGGAAACTCTCAAAGTATTTAAATAAGTGAATGGAATTCTCACCTAATAGAGAGGAGTATTTATAGATAAAATTGAGGCTCCTTGTCATATTCCTCCTCAATGTAGGGACTCTAAAACTTGTGTTTATCTGTGTGTATTCAATTAATCAATTCCTCTATTGTTCTTGTTTTTTTAAATTATATATATATATATATATTTAAAAGTTGATTTTTCTTCTTTTCTTCCCTCTTTAATTACCTTGTCTGTTTGATGAGAAGGGACAAGAGTAGATCAAAACACGACTCAACAAGTTAACGCTCTATAAGTTGGATGAACTCCAACATATATGTAAGGAGGGGTTTCAATCAGACCCTGTTCTTGATGCTCGTGAATACTTAGATGTGGATGCTTGTTCCAATTTGATTCTCCTTGTGCCTTCCTCGGTTACATTTAATCGCTTGACATATTTAGAGGTGCAAAATTGCAATAGGTTGATTGATGTAATTGCACCATCAACAGCAAGAAATTTAGCTAAGTTAACAACATTGAAGATAAGAGCATGTAATTTAGTTGAGCAAATTGTGGCACAAGAGAGAGGGGAGATCCAAAATAATGAAATTGCATTCAATAGCTTAGAAGTTTTGGAACTTGAATCCTTGCCAAACCTCAAAATGTTTTGCTCTAGTAGCTTCTCCTTGAAGCTTCCACTATTAGAGGAACTTGTAATAAAGCAATGTCCAAGAATGAAGAGCTTCTCTACCAAAGACACAAGCGCACCATTAGTTCAACAGATACTGGCAGATGATCAAGATGGACAATGGTTTTGTGAAGGTGACCTAAACGGTACAGTGAAAATGATCTTTCAACAGATGGTATGTTTTTATTTTAGGTAGAAAATCACTTTAAATGAAGATAGGGAAATTATTTCTACATAATAACCTACGCATGCAATTTCTTTCCACATGTTATGATGACTAGTTGCAAAATCATTGCCAAACATTTTTTTTTTTTTTGCTTATACTCAATATGTTTCATGTTCGTAGATGTTGTGTATATATGTTTCGATGTGGAAAAATAAACATTTCTCACAAACAAAACATTTACAAGCCATTTGTTATTTGTAGGTGGCATTCCATAATTTGGAGCGACTGGAGATATCTCAATATCCCGAGGTCATAGAAATGTCGAACCCAGCATCAGCATATTCCATTGGACAGGTTTGAGACTTATTTCTTAACTAGTTCGACCATATATTTCAAATATCATATAAATATATACACACACACACACATATAGAGAGACAGAGAGAGCAAAGATTTTATATTTATTTTCATCATATTTACTCCCAATAAATATAAGAAAATAAAGCCTTAGCCATAACATGAATTTGTGTGCACAATGAAGCGCGTGTGATTAATTATTTCCCAGCCTTCATAATGATTCCTACTATCCAGGCTCATGCTTTTGACTTCTTGCCATGTCATTTTTTTTAAGGAAAATCCACATATAAGTGCCGTGCAATGGACTAATTTACAAAAAAATTCACAAAATTCATGCACTATAGCTAGATTCTTTGAAACTGAGTATATTTTAAAATTAGAGTGCAAAGACAATAATGCTCCTATTAAAAATATATCAATCAAATAATTTATAATTATCTCATTTGTAATTAATAACTATCAATTTAATTTTTTACAAATATAATTTCGCATATCTAATCATTAAATTGATTATATATTATGATAGAACACATTTGTTACCCACTTTTATTTGTCAATTAGGACCCTTTTATTAATGATTTATCACCTTCAAGTGCACACATTGCATTAGATTTGTAATTTTGCCTAAGTTTCTAGGTTCAGTGCACTAGGGGCATTTTGGTCCAAAAGATGAAGATTGGCTAAGTTTCTTTGTGGAATCCTAGAGAGATGAAGATGGAGGATGAGTCTTGAGCTTCAAATTGGCTAAGTTCTTTTGTTTCCTATCCTCTTCTCTTTTTACTAGATGGTTGGTTCATTAATCTAGGGTTTAATCATCTTAGCTTATAAATTCTAATTTGAATTTGATGTTCATGTAAAGAGAGATGATTGTTTCATTTAATTTCTTCCTTGGACAGCCATGACTGAATTTTGCCACTCTTTGTTTGGCACATAATCTTGTGTTTTTCAATTAGTGAATTTCTTGTGTTATATTGCATAATCTTGTGGTGTTAATGCTTGTGTTGTTGAGTAGCTTGACATAATCTTGTGGGTTGCTCAATTTATGTGTTTGACCATGGCTGTTGAGAGAGGATTTTGAGTGAATCACTTGGCTAATGTCTTCACCAATTGGTTAATTGAACGAGGGACTTTAATCTAAGACCTAGGGAGTTAGCTAATTAGGTTAATTGGCTTTGGATAATTTTCTTAAGTCATGACAGCTTTAGTCAAGAGGAAAAAGAAGCTAAACTTAGCCTAATCATGAGAAGATAATGAATCCAAAATCAACTAATCTCTAGGGTTCCATTATTGCGAAAAGGGAAGTTCATTTCACTCACTTTCACTAGCATTTTAATTACTTGCACATTAGGTAATTAGTTTAGCTAATTAGTTAGGTAACTAAATTCCTACAAACTTTGGTTGATTTATTTCACTAGATAACTTTCAATTAGACTAAAAATCATTCCTTGAGAGATGACCTAGGGTTGGCCCTATATTGCATTAGGGTTAGCTTTAGTGTAATTTTGAGGATAAGCGACTAATTTCCTATCAAAATTTTGGAAATTGATTGTGGAAATGGGAGGTATGGTCAATGTTAAGCGCTGGAAATGGATGGGAATGGATGTCAAATGAATGATGGAATGAATCATGATCATGAAACCAAGCCATAAAATGCAATGAAATTTATATCCACAAGCAATGATTCAAATTCAAGCTCAAAATGATGGAAAGACCAAGGAAGCTCAAATGATATGTCCTTTGCAAGTGTATTAGTAAAAAATGCAAGAAAAAAAAATCAAGAGAAAAATTTTTTTTCTTTTTTCTATTAGAATTAACAACAATAAAAATGAAAAAAAAACAAAAACAACACCAAACAAGTAGAAA